>NW_028122377.1:0-76189 GCF_965194805.1 Balaenoptera borealis | reverse complement strand
CTTTTCAAAGCACCTTCTTTGTGTTTTCATTAGTGGCTCTTACCACGTCCCCCTTAGAATCGAGGGTACGCATTTCTCCACAATCGATTTAGCATTTATTGTTTGCAGCCTTTCTGCTAATGGCCCTACTGGCTGCTGTGAGCTGATAGGGTTTTGTAATTTGGGATTGCATGTCTTTGAAAATTCGTAAAACTCATCATTTTTCTCCGCCGTTTTCTTTTCTGTTAAAAAAAGGAAACAATTGGGAGTACAATATAACTCTTGAAATGGTCTTCTTGGAAGATTGCCCTCTTTTGAATTTTTTGGTCGATTTTCCACGCCAGAGTTGTTTTAGAGAGCAGGTGTCATTTCCCGAACTTCAAGTTTGGTGAATATTTAGTGACCTTTAGCAATGGGTTTAAAGCTGCTGTTGTGGGAAGTGGCCTCAAGGAGGCAGCATTTCTCCATTCCAAATCTGGGTCCTGGGGCAGCAGAGCCTTTCTGGAAGTCATGTTCCTAGGTTGTAAATTACATTGGACTGTGCATGGAGAAACCCCCATAAGTTTATGTCTCATTATTTCTTCCTGGTTTTTAAAAGTGTTTTAATTGGGGTAAAGCTTAGAATATTGTTTGTCCTAGGTGTACGCAATCTGGTTCATTTGGACATTTTATATGTCTATTCAAGTACAGACCCTCTTCCCATGTAAAATGTTACAGAGGGTTCCGCAGACCTCCCTTGCTATATGGTCGGTCTTTTTGAGATACGTATATAACCTGTGTTTGTATACATATAGTAACACTAATCTTAATTTATCCATTCCCCCCACCTTTCCTTTGAGATGAGCATAGTTTGTTTTCTAAGTCTGTGAGTGTCTTTCTCTGTGGAAATATGTTCATTTGTGTCAGTTATTAGATAACGCCTATAAGTGATATCATAGAATATAGGTCTTTTACTTTCCGACTTACCTCATGTTTCGTGATTATCTCCAGACTCATTTGTGGTGCCTCAGAGAGCAATGGTTCATTGTTTTCCATGGCTAATATTCCATTGTGTACATGGACCACTTCTTCTTTATCCGTTCACCTCTTGTTGGATATTTTGATTGCTTCACTGTCTTGGCTATTGTGAATAAGGCTGCACTGCAGCTTTTGCGGCCTGCGTCTTCTCGATTCTTGTCTTCTCAGGTGAGAGGTCCATTGGTGCGCCTGCTGGATTGAATGGTACCTCCATTTTTACTTTTAAACACAGCTCCTTTCTGTTCTCATTATTGGCTGTTACCCCTTTACCTCTCACCAGCAGGTAGAGGGGACACAGTTCTTTAAAACCCCTTCAGCATTTATTGTTTGTAGACTTTTTGCTGATGGTCAGTCGACTGGTGTAAGTTGAAACTTTTTGTAGATTAGATTGCATGGGGCTACCACTCCCTGAGATTGAGCTTTTATCCATTTTCCTTTTTTTTTTAAAAGAGCGTGAGTAAAACTTAACTCTTCATACTCTCTTTTTGAAACATTTGCCTGTTTTGAATTTTTTTGTCCATTCCCTACTTCAGCAGAATTTTTTAGGGCAGGTGTCCTTTACAGCCCTGAGTCCTTGTGAATGTTAAGTGACCATTAGCTGTGAGTTTAAAGCTGCTCTTGCCGGAAACGGCCACAAGGTGGCAGCATTTCTCCTTTACCAAATTTGGTAACTGGGGAAACAGAGCCTTAATGGAAGTGGTGTTCTAGGTTGTAAATTCGAATGGAATGTGCCAGGAAAAAAGCCCTTTAAGTTTATGTCTCATTACTTCTTGTTCATATTTGTAATTTACTTTTTTATTTTTGATCCCAGCAAATTTGATTACAATGGTTTGTTTGTTCTAGGTGTGCAAGATGTGGTTCTTTCACACATATACGTGTATCTATTCTTCCTTGCATCCTTTTCCCATGTAGGTTATGACACAATGTTGAGTAGTCTTCTCCTGGTCTTCCGTACGTCTTTGGTGGTTATATATTTCACATGGTTTGTATATCTCTGTTAACCCCAATATGGTAATGTATCCAATCCTCATCCCTTTCTATTTGGTGGACCGTAAGTTTTTTTAATGAATCTGTGATTGCCTTTCTCTGTGGAAATATCTTCATTGGTATCAATTTTTAAGTAACTCCTAAAAGTGATATGATAGGATATGTGTCTTTTGCTTTCTCACTTACTACAGGTTGCGTGATTATGTCTAGACACATCTATGGTGCTGCTAATGGCATTGTTTCTTTTTTTTCCCTAGCGAATATTCCATCTGTACATGGAGGAGTTCTTTGTCCACCCATCTGTTGGTGGAGTTTTTGGTTACTTCCATATCTTGGCTATTGTAAGACTGTGCAATGCAGATTTGCCTGCCTGTGTCTTTCCAATTCTCTCTTCTTAGATTATAGGTCGGGGAGTGGGCCTGCTGGATAATATGGTAGCTCAATGTTTACCTTTTTAAGGCGCCTCCTTTCTGCTCTCATTCGTGGCCCTTTGCAAGTTACGTCGCACTTGAAGTTGAGGGTATGCATTTCTCCACAACACCTTCAGCATTTATTGTTTGTCATTTTCTTGCTGATGGTTATTCTGACAAGTGTGAGCTGATACCTCTTTGTGGTTGAATTTGCATGTGCCTCATAATCCGTTGAAATTGACCTTTAAGGCATGTCCTTTTTATTTTTCAAGCTGTGATTACCCCTTAGTTCTTCAAAGTGTTCTCTTAAAGTATGTGTCCCATTTTGAAATGTTTTGGCCATTACCTCCCTCAAGACATTTTGAGGGCAGGTTTCATTTACAGTTCTGCAGTACTTGTTCCTATGAAATGACCATTAGCACAGGCTTTAAAGCTGCTTTTGCAGCTAACTGCCAGAGGGTGGCAGCCTTTCTATGTTCCCCACCCAAGTAACTAGGGAAAATTCCTTGCGGCCTGTGGTGTTTCTCGGTTATAAATTAGAGTGGAGTGTGCCCGGAGAAACCCACACAAGCTGATGTCTCCTTACTTTTGTTGGATTTTTAAATTTAATTTTTATATTTTATTGGAGAAATTTTCCACTGAGTACGTGGAGCACTTCTACTTTGTGCATTCCTCGGTTGATGGACATTTTCATTGCTTCCAAGTGTTGGCTATGGTAAATATCGTTGGAGTGCAGGATTGCCAGCCTGTGACTTTTGGATTCTCATTTTCTCAGGTGATAGGCCCAGCAGTGGGTGTGATTGATTGACTGGTAGCACCGTGTTTCCCTTTTCAAAGCACCTTCTTTGTGTTTTCATTAGTGGCTCTTACCACGTCCCCCTTAGAATCGAGGGTACGCATTTCTCCACAATCGATTTAGCATTTATTGTTTGCAGCCTTTCTGCTAATGGCCCTACTGGCTGCTGTGAGCTGATAGGGTTTTGTAATTTGGGATTGCATGTCTTTGAAAATTCGTAAAACTCATCATTTTTCTCCGCCGTTTTCTTTTCTGTTAAAAAAAGGAAACAATTGGGAGTACAATATAACTCTTGAAATGGTCTTCTTGGAAGGTTGCCCTCTTTTGAATTTTTTGGTCGATTTTCCACGCCAGAATTTTTTTAGAGAGCAGGTGTCATTTCCCGAACTTCAAGTTTGGTGAATATTTAGGGACCTTTAGCAATGGGTTTAAAGCTGCTGTTGTGGGAAGTGGCCTCAAGGAGGCAGCATTTCTCCTTTCCCAAATCTGAGTACTAGGGCAGCAGAGCCTTTCTGGAAGTCGTGTTCCTAGGTTGTAAATTACATTGGACTGTGCATGGAGAAACCCCCATAAGTTTATGTCTCATTATTTCTTCTTGGTTTTTAAAAGTGTTTTAATTGGGGTAAAGCTTAGAATATTGTTTCTCCTAGGTGTACACAATCTGGTTCATTTGTACATTAAAAATGTCTATTCACGTAAAGATCCTCTTCCCACGTAAAATGTTACAGTGGGTTCCGCAGACCTCCCTTGCTATATGGTCGGTCTTTTTGAGATATGTATATAATATGTGTTTGTATACATATAGTAACACTAATCTTAATTTATCCATTCCCCCCACCTTTCCTCTGAGATGAGCATAGTTTGTTTTCTAAGTCTGTGAGTGTCTTTCTCTGTGGAAATATGTTCATTTGTGTCAGTTATTAGATAACGCCTATAAGTGATATCATAGAATATAGGTCTTTTACTTTCCGACTTACCTCATGTTTCATGATTATCTCCAGACAAATTTGTGGTGCCTCAGAGAGCAATGGTTCATTGTTTTCCATGGCTAATATTCCATTGTGTACATGGACCACTTCTTCTTTATCCATTCACCTCTTGTTGGATATTTTGATTGCTTCACTGTCTTGGCTATTGTGAATAAGGCTGCACTGCAGCTTTTGCGGCCTGTGTCTTCTCGATTCTTGTCTTCTCAGGTGAGAGGTCCATTGGTGCGCCTGCTGGATTGAATGGTACCTCCGTTTTTACTTTTAAACACAGCTCCTTGCTGTTCTCATTATTGGCTGTTACCCCTTTACGTCTCACCAGCAGGTAGAGGGGACACAGTTCTTTAAAACCCCTTCAGCATTTATTGTTTGTAGACTTTTTGCTGATGGTCAGTCGACTGGTGTAAGTTGAAAGTTTTTGTAGATTAGATTGCATGGGTCTAACACTCCCTGAGGTTGAGCTTTTATCCATTTTCCTTGTTTTTTGAACGAGCGTGAGTAAAACTTAACTCTTCATACTCTTCTTGAAACATTTCCCTGTTTTGAATTTTTTTGTCCATTCCCTACTTCAGCACAATTTTTTAGGGCAGGTATCCTTTACAGCCGTGAGTCCTTGTGAATGTTAAGTGACCATTAGCTGTGAGTTTAAAGCTGCTCTTGCAGGAAACGGCCACAAGGTGGCAGCATTTCTCCGTTACCAAATTTGGTAACTGGGGAAACAGAGCCTTAATGGAAGTGGTGTTCTAGGTTGTAAATTCAAATGGAATGTGCCAGGAGAAAAGCCCTTTAAGTTTATGTCTCATTACTTCTTGTTCATATTTGTAATTTACTTTTTAGCTTTGATCCCAGCAAATTTGATTACAATGGTTTGTTTGTTCTAGGTGTGCAAGATGTGGTTCTTTCACACATATACGTGTATCTATTCTTCCTCGCATCCTTTTCCCATGTAGGTTATGACACAATGTTGAGTAGTCTTCTCCTGGTCTTCCGTACGTCTTTGGTGGTTATATATTTCACATGGTTTGTATATCTCTGTTAACCCCAATATGGTAATGTATCCAATCCTCATCCCTTTCTATTTGGTGAACCGTAAGTTTTTTTAATGAATCTGTGATTGCCTTTCTCTGTGGAAATATCTTCATTGGTATCAATTTTTAAGTAACTCCTAAAAGTGATATGATAGGATATGTGTCTTTTGCTTTCTCACTTACTACAGGTTGCGTGATTATGTCTAGACACATCTATGGTGCTGCTAATGGCATTGTTTCATTTTTTTCACTAGCGAATATTCCATCTGTACATGGAGGAGTTCTTCTTTGTCCACCCATCTGTTGGTGGAGTTTTTGGTTACTTCCATATCTTGGGTATTGTATGAGTGTGCAATGCAGATTTGCCTGCCTGTGTCTTTCCAATTCTCTCTTCTTAGATTATAGGTCGGGGAGTGGGCCTACTGGATCATATGGTAGCTCAGTGTTTACCTATTTAAGGCACCTCCATTCTGCTCTCATTCGTGGCCCTTTGCAAGTTACGTCCCACTTGAAGTTGAGGGTATGCATTTCTCCACAACACCTTCAGCATTTATTGTTTGTCGTTTTCTTGCTGATGGTTATTCTGACAAGTGTGAGCTGATACCTCTTTGTGGTTGAATTCGCATGTGCCTCATAATCCGTTGAAATTGACCTTTAAGGCATGTCCTTTTTATTTTTCAAGCTGTGATTACCCCTTAGTTCTTCAAAGTGTTCTCTTAAAGTATGTGTCCCATTTTGAAATGTTTTGGCCATTACCTCCCTCAAGACATTTTGAGGGCAGGTTTCATTTACAATTCTGCAGTACTTGTTCCTATGAAATGACCATTAGCACAGGCTTTAAAGCTGCTTTTGCAGCTAACTGCCAGAGGGCGGCAGCCTTTCTATGTTCCCCACCCTGGTAACTAGGGAAAAGCCCTTGCGGCCTGTGGTGTTTCTCGGTTATAAATTAGAGTGGAGTGTGCCCGGACAAACCCACACAAGCTGATGTCTCCTTACTTTGGTTGGATTTTTAAATTTAATTTTTATTTTTTATTGGAGTAATTTTCCACTGAGTACGTGGACCACTTCTACTTTGTTCATTCCTCGGTTGATGGAGATTTTCATTGCTTCCAAGTGTTGGCTATGGTAAATATTGTTGGAGTGCAGGATTGCCAGCCTGTGACTTTTGGATTCTCATTTTCTCAGGGGATAGGCCCAGCAGTGGGTGTGATTGATTGACTGGTAGCACCGTGTTTCCCTTTTCAAAGCACCTTCTTTGTGTTTTCATTAGTGGCTCTTACCACGTCCCCCTTAGAATCGAGGGTACGCATTTCTCCACAATCGATTTAGCATTTATTGTTTGCAGCCTTTCTGCTAATGGCCCTACTGGCTGCTGTGAGCTGATAGGGTTTTGTAATTTGGGATTGCATGTCTTTGAAAATTCGTAAAACTCATCATTTTTCTCCGCCGTTTTCTTTTCTGTTAAAAAAAGGAAACAATTGGGAGTACAATATAACTCTTGAAATTGTCTTCTTGGAAGGTTGCCCTCTTTTGAATTTTTTGGTCTATTTTCCACGCCAGAGTTGTTTTAGAGATCAGGTGTCATTTCCCGAAGTGCAAGTTTGGTGAATATGTAGTGACCTTTAGCAATGGGTTTAAAGCTGCTGTTGTGGGAAATGGCCTCAAGGAGGCAGCATTTCTCCATTCCCAAATCTGGGTACTAGGGCAGCAGAGCCTTTCTGGAAGTCGTGTTCCTAGGTTGTAAATTACATTGGACTGTGCATGGAGAAACCCCCATAAGTTTATGTCTCATTATTTCTTCCTGGTTTTTAAAAGTGTTTTAATTGGGGTAAAGCTTAGAATATTGTTTGTCCTAGGTGTACGCAATCTGGTTCATTTGGACATTTTATATGTCTATTCAAGTACAGACCGTCTTCCCATGTAAAATATTACAGAGGGTTCCGCAGACCTCCCTTGCTATATGGTCGGTCTTTTTGAGATACGTATATAACCTGTGTTTGTATACATATAGTAACACTAATCTTAATTTATCCATTCCCCCCACCTTTCCTTTGAGATGAGCATAGTTTGTTTTCTAAGTCTGTGAGTGTCTTTCTCTGTGGAAATATGTTCATTTGTGTCAGTTATTAGATAACGCCTATAAGTGATATCATAGAATATAGGTCTTTTACTTTCCGACTTACCTCATGTTTCGTGATTATCTCCAGACTCATTTGTGGTGCCTCAGAGAGCAATGGTTCATTGTTTTCCATGGCTAATATTCCATTGTGTACATGGACCACTTCTTCTTTATCCGTTCACCTCTTGTTGGATATTTTGATTGCTTCACTGTCTTGGCTATTGTGAATAAGGCTGCACTGCAGCTTTTGCGGCCTGCGTCTTCTCGATTCTTGTCTTCTCAGGTGAGAGGTCCATTGGTGCGCCTGCTGGATTGAATGGTACCTCCATTTTTACTTTTAAACACAGCTCCTTTCTGTTCTCATTATTGGCTGTTACCCCTTTACCTCTCACCAGCAGGTAGAGGGGACACAGTTCTTTAAAACCCCTTCAGCATTTATTGTTTGTAGACTTTTTGCTGATGGTCAGTCGACTGGTGTAAGTTGAAACTTTTTGTAGATTAGATTGCATGGGGCTACCACTCCCTGAGATTGAGCTTTTATCCATTTTCCTTTTTTTTTTAAAAGAGCGTGAGTAAAACTTAACTCTTCATACTCTCTTTTTGAAACATTTGCCTGTTTTGAATTTTTTTGTCCATTCCCTACTTCAGCAGAATTTTTTAGGGCAGGTGTCCTTTACAGCCCTGAGTCCTTGTGAATGTTAAGTGACCATTAGCTGTGAGTTTAAAGCTGCTCTTGCCGGAAACGGCCACAAGGTGGCAGCATTTCTCCTTTACCAAATTTGGTAACTGGGGAAACAGAGCCTTAATGGAAGTGGTGTTCTAGGTTGTAAATTCGAATGGAATGTGCCAGGAAAAAAGCCCTTTAAGTTTATGTCTCATTACTTCTTGTTCATATTTGTAATTTACTTTTTTATTTTTGATCCCAGCAAATTTGATTACAATGGTTTGTTTGTTCTAGGTGTGCAAGATGTGGTTCTTTCACACATATACGTGTATCTATTCTTCCTCGCATCCTTTTCCCATGTAGGTTATGACACAATGTTGAGTAGTCTTCTCCTGGTCTTCCGTACGTCTTTGGTGGTTATATATTTCACATGGTTTGTATATCTCTGTTAACCCCAATATGGTAATGTATCCAATCCTCATCCCTTTCTATTTGGTGGACCGTAAGTTTTTTTAATGAATCTGTGATTGCCTTTCTCTGTGGAAATATCTTCATTGGTATCAATTTTTAAGTAACTCCTAAAAGTGATATGATAGGATATGTGTCTTTTGCTTTCTCACTTACTACAGGTTGCGTGATTATGTCTAGACACATCTATGGTGCTGCTAATGGCATTGTTTCTTTTTTTTCCCTAGCGAATATTCCATCTGTACATGGAGGAGTTCTTTGTCCACCCATCTGTTGGTGGAGTTTTTGGTTACTTCCATATCTTGGCTATTGTAAGACTGTGCAATGCAGATTTGCCTGCCTGTGTCTTTCCAATTCTCTCTTCTTAGATTATAGGTCGGGGAGTGGGCCTGCTGGATAATATGGTAGCTCAATGTTTACCTTTTTAAGGCGCCTCCTTTCTGCTCTCATTCGTGGCCCTTTGCAAGTTACGTCGCACTTGAAGTTGAGGGTATGCATTTCTCCACAACACCTTCAGCATTTATTGTTTGTCATTTTCTTGCTGATGGTTATTCTGACAAGTGTGAGCTGATACCTCTTTGTGGTTGAATTTGCATGTGCCTCATAATCCGTTGAAATTGACCTTTAAGGCATGTCCTTTTTATTTTTCAAGCTGTGATTACCCCTTAGTTCTTCAAAGTGTTCTCTTAAAGTATGTGTCCCATTTTGAAATGTTTTGGCCATTACCTCCCTCAAGACATTTTGAGGGCAGGTTTCATTTACAGTTCTGCAGTACTTGTTCCTATGAAATGACCATTAGCACAGGCTTTAAAGCTGCTTTTGCAGCTAACTGCCAGAGGGTGGCAGCCTTTCTATGTTCCCCACCCAAGTAACTAGGGAAAATTCCTTGCGGCCTGTGGTGTTTCTCGGTTATAAATTAGAGTGGAGTGTGCCCGGAGAAACCCACACAAGCTGATGTCTCCTTACTTTTGTTGGATTTTTAAATTTAATTTTTATATTTTATTGGAGAAATTTTCCACTGAGTACGTGGAGCACTTCTACTTTGTGCATTCCTCGGTTGATGGACATTTTCATTGCTTCCAAGTGTTGGCTATGGTAAATATCGTTGGAGTGCAGGATTGCCAGCCTGTGACTTTTGGATTCTCATTTTCTCAGGTGATAGGCCCAGCAGTGGGTGTGATTGATTGACTGGTAGCACCGTGTTTCCCTTTTCAAAGCACCTTCTTTGTGTTTTCATTAGTGGCTCTTACCACGTCCCCCTTAGAATCGAGGGTACGCATTTCTCCACAATCGATTTAGCATTTATTGTTTGCAGCCTTTCTGCTAATGGCCCTACTGGCTGCTGTGAGCTGATAGGGTTTTGTAATTTGGGATTGCATGTCTTTGAAAATTCGTAAAACTCATCATTTTTCTCCGCCGTTTTCTTTTCTGTTAAAAAAAGGAAACAATTGGGAGTACAATATAACTCTTGAAATGGTCTTCTTGGAAGGTTGCCCTCTTTTGAATTTTTTGGTCGATTTTCCACGCCAGAATTTTTTTAGAGAGCAGGTGTCATTTCCCGAACTTCAAGTTTGGTGAATATTTAGGGACCTTTAGCAATGGGTTTAAAGCTGCTGTTGTGGGAAGTGGCCTCAAGGAGGCAGCATTTCTCCTTTCCCAAATCTGAGTACTAGGGCAGCAGAGCCTTTCTGGAAGTCGTGTTCCTAGGTTGTAAATTACATTGGACTGTGCATGGAGAAACCCCCATAAGTTTATGTCTCATTATTTCTTCTTGGTTTTTAAAAGTGTTTTAATTGGGGTAAAGCTTAGAATATTGTTTCTCCTAGGTGTACACAATCTGGTTCATTTGTACATTAAAAATGTCTATTCACGTAAAGATCCTCTTCCCACGTAAAATGTTACAGTGGGTTCCGCAGACCTCCCTTGCTATATGGTCGGTCTTTTTGAGATATGTATATAATATGTGTTTGTATACATATAGTAACACTAATCTTAATTTATCCATTCCCCCCACCTTTCCTCTGAGATGAGCATAGTTTGTTTTCTAAGTCTGTGAGTGTCTTTCTCTGTGGAAATATGTTCATTTGTGTCAGTTATTAGATAACGCCTATAAGTGATATCATAGAATATAGGTCTTTTACTTTCCGACTTACCTCATGTTTCATGATTATCTCCAGACAAATTTGTGGTGCCTCAGAGAGCAATGGTTCATTGTTTTCCATGGCTAATATTCCATTGTGTACATGGACCACTTCTTCTTTATCCATTCACCTCTTGTTGGATATTTTGATTGCTTCACTGTCTTGGCTATTGTGAATAAGGCTGCACTGCAGCTTTTGCGGCCTGTGTCTTCTCGATTCTTGTCTTCTCAGGTGAGAGGTCCATTGGTGCGCCTGCTGGATTGAATGGTACCTCCGTTTTTACTTTTAAACACAGCTCCTTGCTGTTCTCATTATTGGCTGTTACCCCTTTACGTCTCACCAGCAGGTAGAGGGGACACAGTTCTTTAAAACCCCTTCAGCATTTATTGTTTGTAGACTTTTTGCTGATGGTCAGTCGACTGGTGTAAGTTGAAAGTTTTTGTAGATTAGATTGCATGGGTCTAACACTCCCTGAGGTTGAGCTTTTATCCATTTTCCTTGTTTTTTGAACGAGCGTGAGTAAAACTTAACTCTTCATACTCTTCTTGAAACATTTCCCTGTTTTGAATTTTTTTGTCCATTCCCTACTTCAGCACAATTTTTTAGGGCAGGTATCCTTTACAGCCGTGAGTCCTTGTGAATGTTAAGTGACCATTAGCTGTGAGTTTAAAGCTGCTCTTGCAGGAAACGGCCACAAGGTGGCAGCATTTCTCCGTTACCAAATTTGGTAACTGGGGAAACAGAGCCTTAATGGAAGTGGTGTTCTAGGTTGTAAATTCAAATGGAATGTGCCAGGAGAAAAGCCCTTTAAGTTTATGTCTCATTACTTCTTGTTCATATTTGTAATTTACTTTTTAGCTTTGATCCCAGCAAATTTGATTACAATGGTTTGTTTGTTCTAGGTGTGCAAGATGTGGTTCTTTCACACATATACGTGTATCTATTCTTCCTCGCATCCTTTTCCCATGTAGGTTATGACACAATGTTGAGTAGTCTTCTCCTGGTCTTCCGTACGTCTTTGGTGGTTATATATTTCACATGGTTTGTATATCTCTGTTAACCCCAATATGGTAATGTATCCAATCCTCATCCCTTTCTATTTGGTGAACCGTAAGTTTTTTTAATGAATCTGTGATTGCCTTTCTCTGTGGAAATATCTTCATTGGTATCAATTTTTAAGTAACTCCTAAAAGTGATATGATAGGATATGTGTCTTTTGCTTTCTCACTTACTACAGGTTGCGTGATTATGTCTAGACACATCTATGGTGCTGCTAATGGCATTGTTTCATTTTTTTCACTAGCGAATATTCCATCTGTACATGGAGGAGTTCTTCTTTGTCCACCCATCTGTTGGTGGAGTTTTTGGTTACTTCCATATCTTGGGTATTGTATGAGTGTGCAATGCAGATTTGCCTGCCTGTGTCTTTCCAATTCTCTCTTCTTAGATTATAGGTCGGGGAGTGGGCCTACTGGATCATATGGTAGCTCAGTGTTTACCTATTTAAGGCACCTCCATTCTGCTCTCATTCGTGGCCCTTTGCAAGTTACGTCCCACTTGAAGTTGAGGGTATGCATTTCTCCACAACACCTTCAGCATTTATTGTTTGTCGTTTTCTTGCTGATGGTTATTCTGACAAGTGTGAGGTGATACCTCTTTGTGGTTGAATTCGCATGTGCCTCATAATCCGTTGAAATTGACCTTTAAGGCATGTCCTTTTTATTTTTCAAGCTGTGATTACCCCTTAGTTCTTCAAAGTGTTTTCTTAAAGTATGTGTCCCATTTTGAAATGTTTTGGCCATTACCTCCCTCAAGACATTTTGAGGGCAGGTTTCATTTACAATTCTGCAGTACTTGTTCCTATGAAATGACCATTAGCACAGGCTTTAAAGCTGCTTTTGCAGCTAACTGCCAGAGGGCGGCAGCCTTTCTATGTTCCCCACCCTGGTAACTAGGGAAAAGCCCTTGCGGCCTGTGGTGTTTCTCGGTTATAAATTAGAGTGGAGTGTGCCCGGACAAACCCACACAAGCTGATGTCTCCTTACTTTGGTTGGATTTTTAAATTTAATTTTTATTTTTTATTGGAGTAATTTTCCACTGAGTACGTGGACCACTTCTACTTTGTTCATTCCTCGGTTGATGGAGATTTTCATTGCTTCCAAGTGTTGGCTATGGTAAATATTGTTGGAGTGCAGGATTGCCAGCCTGTGACTTTTGGATTCTCATTTTCTCAGGGGATAGGCCCAGCAGTGGGTGTGATTGATTGACTGGTAGCACCGTGTTTCCCTTTTCAAAGCACCTTCTTTGTGTTTTCATTAGTGGCTCTTACCACGTCCCCCTTAGAATCGAGGGTACGCATTTCTCCACAATCGATTTAGCATTTATTGTTTGCAGCCTTTCTGCTAATGGCCCTACTGGCTGCTGTGAGCTGATAGGGTTTTGTAATTTGGGATTGCATGTCTTTGAAAATTCGTAAAACTCATCATTTTTCTCCGCCGTTTTCTTTTCTGTTAAAAAAAGGAAACAATTGGGAGTACAATATAACTCTTGAAATTGTCTTCTTGGAAGGTTGCCCTCTTTTGAATTTTTTGGTCTATTTTCCACGCCAGAGTTGTTTTAGAGATCAGGTGTCATTTCCCGAAGTGCAAGTTTGGTGAATATGTAGTGACCTTTAGCAATGGGTTTAAAGCTGCTGTTGTGGGAAATGGCCTCAAGGAGGCAGCATTTCTCCATTCCCAAATCTGGGTACTAGGGCAGCAGAGCCTTTCTGGAAGTCGTGTTCCTAGGTTGTAAATTACATTGGACTGTGCATGGAGAAACCCCCATAAGTTTATGTCTCATTATTTCTTCCTGGTTTTTAAAAGTGTTTTAATTGGGGTAAAGCTTAGAATATTGTTTGTCCTAGGTGTACGCAATCTGGTTCATTTGGACATTTTATATGTCTATTCAAGTACAGACCGTCTTCCCATGTAAAATATTACAGAGGGTTCCGCAGACCTCCCTTGCTATATGGTCGGTCTTTTTGAGATACGTATATAACCTGTGTTTGTATACATATAGTAACACTAATCTTAATTTATCCATTCCCCCCACCTTTCCTTTGAGATGAGCATAGTTTGTTTTCTAAGTCTGTGAGTGTCTTTCTCTGTGGAAATATGTTCATTTGTGTCAGTTATTAGATAACGCCTATAAGTGATATCATAGAATATAGGTCTTTTACTTTCCGACTTACCTCATGTTTCGTGATTATCTCCAGACTCATTTGTGGTGCCTCAGAGAGCAATGGTTCATTGTTTTCCATGGCTAATATTCCATTGTGTACATGGACCACTTCTTCTTTATCCGTTCACCTCTTGTTGGATATTTTGATTGCTTCACTGTCTTGGCTATTGTGAATAAGGCTGCACTGCAGCTTTTGCGGCCTGCGTCTTCTCGATTCTTGTCTTCTCAGGTGAGAGGTCCATTGGTGCGCCTGCTGGATTGAATGGTACCTCCATTTTTACTTTTAAACACAGCTCCTTTCTGTTCTCATTATTGGCTGTTACCCCTTTACCTCTCACCAGCAGGTAGAGGGGACACAGTTCTTTAAAACCCCTTCAGCATTTATTGTTTGTAGACTTTTTGCTGATGGTCAGTCGACTGGTGTAAGTTGAAACTTTTTGTAGATTAGATTGCATGGGGCTACCACTCCCTGAGATTGAGCTTTTATCCATTTTCCTTTTTTTTTTAAAAGAGCGTGAGTAAAACTTAACTCTTCATACTCTCTTTTTGAAACATTTGCCTGTTTTGAATTTTTTTGTCCATTCCCTACTTCAGCAGAATTTTTTAGGGCAGGTGTCCTTTACAGCCCTGAGTCCTTGTGAATGTTAAGTGACCATTAGCTGTGAGTTTAAAGCTGCTCTTGCCGGAAACGGCCACAAGGTGGCAGCATTTCTCCTTTACCAAATTTGGTAACTGGGGAAACAGAGCCTTAATGGAAGTGGTGTTCTAGGTTGTAAATTCGAATGGAATGTGCCAGGAAAAAAGCCCTTTAAGTTTATGTCTCATTACTTCTTGTTCATATTTGTAATTTACTTTTTTATTTTTGATCCCAGCAAATTTGATTACAATGGTTTGTTTGTTCTAGGTGTGCAAGATGTGGTTCTTTCACACATATACGTGTATCTATTCTTCCTCGCATCCTTTTCCCATGTAGGTTATGACACAATGTTGAGTAGTCTTCTCCTGGTCTTCCGTACGTCTTTGGTGGTTATATATTTCACATGGTTTGTATATCTCTGTTAACCCCAATATGGTAATGTATCCAATCCTCATCCCTTTCTATTTGGTGGACCGTAAGTTTTTTTAATGAATCTGTGATTGCCTTTCTCTGTGGAAATATCTTCATTGGTATCAATTTTTAAGTAACTCCTAAAAGTGATATGATAGGATATGTGTCTTTTGCTTTCTCACTTACTACAGGTTGCGTGATTATGTCTAGACACATCTATGGTGCTGCTAATGGCATTGTTTCTTTTTTTTCCCTAGCGAATATTCCATCTGTACATGGAGGAGTTCTTTGTCCACCCATCTGTTGGTGGAGTTTTTGGTTACTTCCATATCTTGGCTATTGTAAGACTGTGCAATGCAGATTTGCCTGCCTGTGTCTTTCCAATTCTCTCTTCTTAGATTATAGGTCGGGGAGTGGGCCTGCTGGATAATATGGTAGCTCAATGTTTACCTTTTTAAGGCGCCTCCTTTCTGCTCTCATTCGTGGCCCTTTGCAAGTTACGTCGCACTTGAAGTTGAGGGTATGCATTTCTCCACAACACCTTCAGCATTTATTGTTTGTCATTTTCTTGCTGATGGTTATTCTGACAAGTGTGAGCTGATACCTCTTTGTGGTTGAATTTGCATGTGCCTCATAATCCGTTGAAATTGACCTTTAAGGCATGTCCTTTTTATTTTTCAAGCTGTGATTACCCCTTAGTTCTTCAAAGTGTTCTCTTAAAGTATGTGTCCCATTTTGAAATGTTTTGGCCATTACCTCCCTCAAGACATTTTGAGGGCAGGTTTCATTTACAGTTCTGCAGTACTTGTTCCTATGAAATGACCATTAGCACAGGCTTTAAAGCTGCTTTTGCAGCTAACTGCCAGAGGGTGGCAGCCTTTCTATGTTCCCCACCCAAGTAACTAGGGAAAATTCCTTGCGGCCTGTGGTGTTTCTCGGTTATAAATTAGAGTGGAGTGTGCCCGGAGAAACCCACACAAGCTGATGTCTCCTTACTTTTGTTGGATTTTTAAATTTAATTTTTATATTTTATTGGAGAAATTTTCCACTGAGTACGTGGAGCACTTCTACTTTGTGCATTCCTCGGTTGATGGACATTTTCATTGCTTCCAAGTGTTGGCTATGGTAAATATCGTTGGAGTGCAGGATTGCCAGCCTGTGACTTTTGGATTCTCATTTTCTCAGGTGATAGGCCCAGCAGTGGGTGTGATTGATTGACTGGTAGCACCGTGTTTCCCTTTTCAAAGCACCTTCTTTGTGTTTTCATTAGTGGCTCTTACCACGTCCCCCTTAGAATCGAGGGTACGCATTTCTCCACAATCGATTTAGCATTTATTGTTTGCAGCCTTTCTGCTAATGGCCCT
The DNA here is from genome assembly GCF_965194805.1 of Balaenoptera borealis. Classification (NCBI taxonomy): domain Eukaryota; kingdom Metazoa; phylum Chordata; class Mammalia; order Artiodactyla; family Balaenopteridae; genus Balaenoptera; species Balaenoptera borealis. Next base: position 59,960 of record NW_028122377.1, on the reverse strand, counting down.
ACTGGCTGCTGTGAGCTGATAGGGTTTTGTAATTTGGGATTGCATGTCTTTGAAAATTCGTAAAACTCATCATTTTTCTCCGCCGTTTTCTTTTCTGTTAAAAAAAGGAAACAATTGGGAGTACAATATAACTCTTGAAATGGTCTTCTTGGAAGGTTGCCCTCTTTTGAATTTTTTGGTCGATTTTCCACGCCAGAATTTTTTTAGAGAGCAGGTGTCATTTCCCGAACTTCAAGTTTGGTGAATATTTAGGGACCTTTAGCAATGGGTTTAAAGCTGCTGTTGTGGGAAGTGGCCTCAAGGAGGCAGCATTTCTCCTTTCCCAAATCTGAGTACTAGGGCAGCAGAGCCTTTCTGGAAGTCGTGTTCCTAGGTTGTAAATTACATTGGACTGTGCATGGAGAAACCCCCATAAGTTTATGTCTCATTATTTCTTCTTGGTTTTTAAAAGTGTTTTAATTGGGGTAAAGCTTAGAATATTGTTTCTCCTAGGTGTACACAATCTGGTTCATTTGTACATTAAAAATGTCTATTCACGTAAAGATCCTCTTCCCACGTAAAATGTTACAGTGGGTTCCGCAGACCTCCCTTGCTATATGGTCGGTCTTTTTGAGATATGTATATAATATGTGTTTGTATACATATAGTAACACTAATCTTAATTTATCCATTCCCCCCACCTTTCCTCTGAGATGAGCATAGTTTGTTTTCTAAGTCTGTGAGTGTCTTTCTCTGTGGAAATATGTTCATTTGTGTCAGTTATTAGATAACGCCTATAAGTGATATCATAGAATATAGGTCTTTTACTTTCCGACTTACCTCATGTTTCATGATTATCTCCAGACAAATTTGTGGTGCCTCAGAGAGCAATGGTTCATTGTTTTCCATGGCTAATATTCCATTGTGTACATGGACCACTTCTTCTTTATCCATTCACCTCTTGTTGGATATTTTGATTGCTTCACTGTCTTGGCTATTGTGAATAAGGCTGCACTGCAGCTTTTGCGGCCTGTGTCTTCTCGATTCTTGTCTTCTCAGGTGAGAGGTCCATTGGTGCGCCTGCTGGATTGAATGGTACCTCCGTTTTTACTTTTAAACACAGCTCCTTGCTGTTCTCATTATTGGCTGTTACCCCTTTACGTCTCACCAGCAGGTAGAGGGGACACAGTTCTTTAAAACCCCTTCAGCATTTATTGTTTGTAGACTTTTTGCTGATGGTCAGTCGACTGGTGTAAGTTGAAAGTTTTTGTAGATTAGATTGCATGGGTCTAACACTCCCTGAGGTTGAGCTTTTATCCATTTTCCTTGTTTTTTGAACGAGCGTGAGTAAAACTTAACTCTTCATACTCTTCTTGAAACATTTCCCTGTTTTGAATTTTTTTGTCCATTCCCTACTTCAGCACAATTTTTTAGGGCAGGTATCCTTTACAGCCGTGAGTCCTTGTGAATGTTAAGTGACCATTAGCTGTGAGTTTAAAGCTGCTCTTGCAGGAAACGGCCACAAGGTGGCAGCATTTCTCCGTTACCAAATTTGGTAACTGGGGAAACAGAGCCTTAATGGAAGTGGTGTTCTAGGTTGTAAATTCAAATGGAATGTGCCAGGAGAAAAGCCCTTTAAGTTTATGTCTCATTACTTCTTGTTCATATTTGTAATTTACTTTTTAGCTTTGATCCCAGCAAATTTGATTACAATGGTTTGTTTGTTCTAGGTGTGCAAGATGTGGTTCTTTCACACATATACGTGTATCTATTCTTCCTCGCATCCTTTTCCCATGTAGGTTATGACACAATGTTGAGTAGTCTTCTCCTGGTCTTCCGTACGTCTTTGGTGGTTATATATTTCACATGGTTTGTATATCTCTGTTAACCCCAATATGGTAATGTATCCAATCCTCATCCCTTTCTATTTGGTGGACCGTAAGTTTTTTTAATGAATCTGTGATTGCCTTTCTCTGTGGAAATATCTTCATTGGTATCAATTTTTAAGTAACTCCTAAAAGTGATATGATAGGATATGTGTCTTTTGCTTTCTCACTTACTACAGGTTGCGTGATTATGTCTAGACACATCTATGGTGCTGCTAATGGCATTGTTTCATTTTTTTCACTAGCGAATATTCCATCTGTACATGGAGGAGTTCTTCTTTGTCCACCCATCTGTTGGTGGAGTTTTTGGTTACTTCCATATCTTGGGTATTGTATGAGTGTGCAATGCAGATTTGCCTGCCTGTGTCTTTCCAATTCTCTCTTCTTAGATTATAGGTCGGGGAGTGGGCCTACTGGATCATATGGTAGCTCAGTGTTTACCTATTTAAGGCACCTCCATTCTGCTCTCATTCGTGGCCCTTTGCAAGTTACGTCCCACTTGAAGTTGAGGGTATGCATTTCTCCACAACACCTTCAGCATTTATTGTTTGTCGTTTTCTTGCTGATGGTTATTCTGACAAGTGTGAGGTGATACCTCTTTGTGGTTGAATTCGCATGTGCCTCATAATCCGTTGAAATTGACCTTTAAGGCATGTCCTTTTTATTTTTCAAGCTGTGATTACCCCTTAGTTCTTCAAAGTGTTCTCTTAAAGTATGTGTCCCATTTTGAAATGTTTTGGCCATTACCTCCCTCAAGACATTTTGAGGGCAGGTTTCATTTACAATTCTGCAGTACTTGTTCCTATGAAATGACCATTAGCACAGGCTTTAAAGCTGCTTTTGCAGCTAACTGCCAGAGGGCGGCAGCCTTTCTATGTTCCCCACCCTGGTAACTAGGGAAAAGCCCTTGCGGCCTGTGGTGTTTCTCGGTTATAAATTAGAGTGGAGTGTGCCCGGACAAACCCACACAAGCTGATGTCTCCTTACTTTGGTTGGATTTTTAAATTTAATTTTTATTTTTTATTGGAGTAATTTTCCACTGAGTACGTGGACCACTTCTACTTTGTGCATTCCTCGGTTGATGGACATTTTCATTGCTTCCAAGTGTTGGCTATGGTAAATATTGTTGGAGTGCAGGATTGCCAGCCTGTGACTTTTGGATTCTCATTTTCTCAGGGGATAGGCCCAGCAGTGGGTGTGATTGATTGACTGGTAGCACCGTGTTTCCCTTTTCAAAGCACCTTCTTTGTGTTTTCATTAGTGGCTCTTACCACGTCCCCCTTAGAATCGAGGGTACGCATTTCTCCACAATCGATTTAGCATTTATTGTTTGCAGCCTTTCTGCTAATGGCCCTACTGGCTGCTGTGAGCTGATAGGGTTTTGTAATTTGGGATTGCATGTCTTTGAAAATTCGTAAAACTCATCATTTTTCTCCGCCGTTTTCTTTTCTGTTAAAAAAAGGAAACAATTGGGAGTACAATATAACTCTTGAAATTGTCTTCTTGGAAGGTTGCCCTCTTTTGAATTTTTTGGTCTATTTTCCACGCCAGAGTTGTTTTAGAGATCAGGTGTCATTTCCCGAAGTGCAAGTTTGGTGAATATGTAGTGACCTTTAGCAATGGGTTTAAAGCTGCTGTTGTGGGAAATGGCCTCAAGGAGGCAGCATTTCTCCATTCCCAAATCTGGGTACTAGGGCAGCAGAGCCTTTCTGGAAGTCGTGTTCCTAGGTTGTAAATTACATTGGACTGTGCATGGAGAAACCCCCATAAGTTTATGTCTCATTATTTCTTCCTGGTTTTTAAAAGTGTTTTAATTGGGGTAAAGCTTAGAATATTGTTTGTCCTAGGTGTACGCAATCTGGTTCATTTGGACATTTTATATGTCTATTCAAGTACAGACCGTCTTCCCATGTAAAATATTACAGAGGGTTCCGCAGACCTCCCTTGCTATATGGTCGGTCTTTTTGAGATACGTATATAACCTGTGTTTGTATACATATAGTAACACTAATCTTAATTTATCCATTCCCCCCACCTTTCCTTTGAGATGAGCATAGTTTGTTTTCTAAGTCTGTGAGTGTCTTTCTCTGTGGAAATATGTTCATTTGTGTCAGTTATTAGATAACGCCTATAAGTGATATCATAGAATATAGGTCTTTTACTTTCCGACTTACCTCATGTTTCGTGATTATCTCCAGACTCATTTGTGGTGCCTCAGAGAGCAATGGTTCATTGTTTTCCATGGCTAATATTCCATTGTGTACATGGACCACTTCTTCTTTATCCGTTCACCTCTTGTTGGATATTTTGATTGCTTCACTGTCTTGGCTATTGTGAATAAGGCTGCACTGCAGCTTTTGCGGCCTGCGTCTTCTCGATTCTTGTCTTCTCAGGTGAGAGGTCCATTGGTGCGCCTGCTGGATTGAATGGTACCTCCATTTTTACTTTTAAACACAGCTCCTTTCTGTTCTCATTATTGGCTGTTACCCCTTTACCTCTCACCAGCAGGTAGAGGGGACACAGTTCTTTAAAACCCCTTCAGCATTTATTGTTTGTAGACTTTTTGCTGATGGTCAGTCGACTGGTGTAAGTTGAAACTTTTTGTAGATTAGATTGCATGGGGCTACCACTCCCTGAGATTGAGCTTTTATCCATTTTCCTTTTTTTTTTAAAAGAGCGTGAGTAAAACTTAACTCTTCATACTCTCTTTTTGAAACATTTGCCTGTTTTGAATTTTTTTGTCCATTCCCTACTTCAGCAGAATTTTTTAGGGCAGGTGTCCTTTACAGCCCTGAGTCCTTGTGAATGTTAAGTGACCATTAGCTGTGAGTTTAAAGCTGCTCTTGCCGGAAACGGCCACAAGGTGGCAGCATTTCTCCGTTACCAAATTTGGTAACTGGGGAAACAGAGCCTTAATGGAAGTGGTGTTCTAGGTTGTAAATTCGAATGGAATGTGCCAGGAGAAAAGCCCTTTAAGTTTATGTCTCATTACTTCTTGTTCATATTTGTAATTTACTTTTTAGCTTTGATCCCAGCAAATTTGATTACAATGGTTTGTTTGTTCTAGGTGTGCAAGATGTGGTTCTTTCACACATATACGTGTATCTATTCTTCCTCGCATCCTTTTCCCATGTAGGTTATGACACAATGTTGAGTAGTCTTCTCCTGGTCTTCCGTACGTCTTTGGTGGTTATATATTTCACATGGTTTGTATATCTCTGTTAACCCCAATATGGTAATGTATCCAATCCTCATCCCTTTCTATTTGGTGGACCGTAAGTTTTTTTAATGAATCTGTGATTGCCTTTCTCTGTGGAAATATCTTCATTGGTATCAATTTTTAAGTAACTCCTAAAAGTGATATGATAGGATATGTGTCTTTTGCTTTCTCACTTACTACAGGTTGCGTGATTATGTCTAGACACATCTATGGTGCTGCTAATGGCATTGTTTCATTTTTTTCACTAGCGAATATTCCATCTGTACATGGAGGAGTTCTTCTTTGTCCACCCATCTGTTGGTGGAGTTTTTGGTTACTTCCATATCTTGGCTATTGTATGAGTGTGCAATGCAGATTTGCCTGCCTGTGTCTTTCCAATTCTCTCTTCTTAGATTATAGGTCGGGGAGTGGGCCTACTGGATCATATGGTAGCTCAGTGTTTACCTATTTAAGGCACCTCCATTCTGCTCTCATTCGTGGCCCTTTGCAAGTTACGTCCCACTTGAAGTTGAGGGTATGCATTTCTCCACAACACCTTCAGCATTTATTGTTTGTCGTTTTCTTGCTGATGGTTATTCTGACAAGTGTGAGGTGATACCTCTTTGTGGTTGAATTCGCATGTGCCTCATAATCCGTTGAAATTGACCTTTAAGGCATGTCCTTTTTATTTTTCAAGCTGTGATTACCCCTTAGTTCTTCAAAGTGTTCTCTTAAAGTATGTGTCCCATTTTGAAATGTTTTGGCCATTACCTCCCTCAAGACATTTTGAGGGCAGGTTTCATTTACAATTCTGCAGTACTTGTTCCTATGAAATGACCATTAGCACAGGCTTTAAAGCTGCTTTTGCAGCTAACTGCCAGAGGGCGGCAGCCTTTCTATGTTCCCCACCCTGGTAACTAGGGAAAAGCCCTTGCGGCCTGTGGTGTTTCTCGGTTATAAATTAGAGTGGAGTGTGCCCGGACAAACCCACACAAGCTGATGTCTCCTTACTTTGGTTGGATTTTTAAATTTAATTTTTATTTTTTATTGGAGTAATTTTCCACTGAGTACGTGGACCACTTCTACTTTGTGCATTCCTCGGTTGATGGACATTTTCATTGCTTCCAAGTGTTGGCTATGGTAAATATTGTTGGAGTGCAGGATTGCCAGCCTGTGACTTTTGGATTCTCATTTTCTCAGGGGATAGGCCCAGCAGTGGGTGTGATTGATTGACTGGTAGCACCGTGTTTCCCTTTTCAAAGCACCTTCTTTGTGTTTTCATTAGTGGCTCTTACCACGTCCCCCTTAGAATCGAGGGTACGCATTTCTCCACAATCGATTTAGCATTTATTGTTTGCAGCCTTTCTGCTAATGGCCCTACTGGCTGCTGTGAGCTGATAGGGTTTTGTAATTTGGGATTGCATGTCTTTGAAAATTCGTAAAACTCATCATTTTTCTCCGCCGTTTTCTTTTCTGTTAAAAAAAGGAAACAATTGGGAGTACAATATAACTCTTGAAATTGTCTTCTTGGAAGGTTGCCCTCTTTTGAATTTTTTGGTCTATTTTCCACGCCAGAGTTGTTTTAGAGATCAGGTGTCATTTCCCGAAGTGCAAGTTTGGTGAATATGTAGTGACCTTTAGCAATGGGTTTAAAGCTGCTGTTGTGGGAAATGGCCTCAAGGAGGCAGCATTTCTCCATTCCCAAATCTGGGTACTAGGGCAGCAGAGCCTTTCTGGAAGTCGTGTTCCTAGGTTGTAAATTACATTGGACTGTGCATGGAGAAACCCCCATAAGTTTATGTCTCATTATTTCTTCCTGGTTTTTAAAAGTGTTTTAATTGGGGTAAAGCTTAGAATATTGTTTGTCCTAGGTGTACGCAATCTGGTTCATTTGGACATTTTATATGTCTATTCAAGTACAGACCGTCTTCCCATGTAAAATATTACAGAGGGTTCCGCAGACCTCCCTTGCTATATGGTCGGTCTTTTTGAGATACGTATATAACCTGTGTTTGTATACATATAGTAACACTAATCTTAATTTATCCATTCCCCCCACCTTTCCTTTGAGATGAGCATAGTTTGTTTTCTAAGTCTGTGAGTGTCTTTCTCTGTGGAAATATGTTCATTTGTGTCAGTTATTAGATAACGCCTATAAGTGATATCATAGAATATAGGTCTTTTACTTTCCGACTTACCTCATGTTTCGTGATTATCTCCAGACTCATTTGTGGTGCCTCAGAGAGCAATGGTTCATTGTTTTCCATGGCTAATATTCCATTGTGTACATGGACCACTTCTTCTTTATCCGTTCACCTCTTGTTGGATATTTTGATTGCTTCACTGTCTTGGCTATTGTGAATAAGGCTGCACTGCAGCTTTTGCGGCCTGCGTCTTCTCGATTCTTGTCTTCTCAGGTGAGAGGTCCATTGGTGCGCCTGCTGGATTGAATGGTACCTCCATTTTTACTTTTAAACACAGCTCCTTTCTGTTCTCATTATTGGCTGTTACCCCTTTACCTCTCACCAGCAGGTAGAGGGGACACAGTTCTTTAAAACCCCTTCAGCATTTATTGTTTGTAGACTTTTTGCTGATGGTCAGTCGACTGGTGTAAGTTGAAACTTTTTGTAGATTAGATTGCATGGGGCTACCACTCCCTGAGATTGAGCTTTTATCCATTTTCCTTTTTTTTTTAAAAGAGCGTGAGTAAAACTTAACTCTTCATACTCTCTTTTTGAAACATTTGCCTGTTTTGAATTTTTTTGTCCATTCCCTACTTCAGCAGAATTTTTTAGGGCAGGTGTCCTTTACAGCCCTGAGTCCTTGTGAATGTTAAGTGACCATTAGCTGTGAGTTTAAAGCTGCTCTTGCCGGAAACGGCCACAAGGTGGCAGCATTTCTCCTTTACCAAATTTGGTAACTGGGGAAACAGAGCCTTAATGGAAGTGGTGTTCTAGGTTGTAAATTCGAATGGAATGTGCCAGGAGAAAAGCCCTTTAAGTTTATGTCTCATTACTTCTTGTTCATATTTGTAATTTACTTTTTAGCTTTGATCCCAGCAAATTTGATTACAATGGTTTGTTTGTTCTAGGTGTGCAAGATGTGGTTCTTTCACACATATACGTGTATCTATTCTTCCTCGCATCCTTTTCCCATGTAGGTTATGACACAATGTTGAGTAGTCTTCTCCTGGTCTTCCGTACGTCTTTGGTGGTTATATATTTCACATGGTTTGTATATCTCTGTTAACCCCAATATGGTAATGTATCCAATCCTCATCCCTTTCTATTTGGTGAACCGTAAGTTTTTTTAATGAATCTGTGATTGCCTTTCTCTGTGGAAATATCTTCATTGGTATCAATTTTTAAGTAACTCCTAAAAGTGATATGATAGGATATGTGTCTTTTGCTTTCTCACTTACTACAGGTTGCGTGATTATGTCTAGACACATCTATGGTGCTGCTAATGGCATTGTTTCATTTTTTTCACTAGCGAATATTCCATCTGTACATGGAGGAGTTCTTCTTTGTCCACCCATCTGTTGGTGGAGTTTTTGGTTACTTCCATATCTTGGGTATTGTATGAGTGTGCAATGCAGATTTGCCTGCCTGTGTCTTTCCAATTCTCTCTTCTTAGATTATAGGTCGGGGAGTGGGCCTACTGGATCATATGGTAGCTCAGTGTTTACCTATTTAAGGCACCTCCATTCTGCTCTCATTCGTGGCCCTTTGCAAGTTACGTCCCACTTGAAGTTGAGGGTATGCATTTCTCCACAACACCTTCAGCATTTATTGTTTGTCGTTTTCTTGCTGATGGTTATTCTGACAAGTGTGAGGTGATACCTCTTTGTGGTTGAATTCGCATGTGCCTCATAATCCGTTGAAATTGACCTTTAAGGCATGTCCTTTTTATTTTTCAAGCTGTGATTACCCCTTAGTTCTTCAAAGTGTTCTCTTAAAGTATGTGTCCCATTTTGAAATGTTTTGGCCATTACCTCCCTCAAGACATTTTGAGGGCAGGTTTCATTTACAATTCTGCAGTACTTGTTCCTATGAAATGACCATTAGCACAGGCTTTAAAGCTGCTTTTGCAGCTAACTGCCAGAGGGCGGCAGCCTTTCTATGTTCCCCACCCTGGTAACTAGGGAAAAGCCCTTGCGGCCTGTGGTGTTTCTCGGTTATAAATTAGAGTGGAGTGTGCCCGGACAAACCCACACAAGCTGATGTCTCCTTACTTTGGTTGGATTTTTAAATTTAATTTTTATTTTTTATTGGAGTAATTTTCCACTGAGTACGTGGACCACTTCTACTTTGTTCATTCCTCGGTTGATGGAGATTTTCATTGCTTCCAAGTGTTGGCTATGGTAAATATTGTTGGAGTGCAGGATTGCCAGCCTGTGACTTTTGGATTCTCATTTTCTCAGGGGATAGGCCCAGCAGTGGGTGTGATTGATTGACTGGTAGCACCGTGTTTCCCTTTTCAAAGCACCTTCTTTGTGTTTTCATTAGTGGCTCTTACCACGTCCCCCTTAGAATCGAGGGTACGCATTTCTCCACAATCGATTTAGCATTTATTGTTTGCAGCCTTTCTGCTAATGGCCCTACTGGCTGCTGTGAGCTGATAGGGTTTTGTAATTTGGGATTGCATGTCTTTGAAAATTCGTAAAACTCATCATTTTTCTCCGCCGTTTTCTTTTCTGTTAAAAAAAGGAAACAATTGGGAGTACAATATAACTCTTGAAATTGTCTTCTTGGAAGGTTGCCCTCTTTTGAATTTTTTGGTCTATTTTCCACGCCAGAGTTGTTTTAGAGATCAGGTGTCATTTCCCGAAGTGCAAGTTTGGTGAATATGTAGTGACCTTTAGCAATGGGTTTAAAGCTGCTGTTGTGGGAAATGGCCTCAAGGAGGCAGCATTTCTCCATTCCCAAATCTGGGTACTAGGGCAGCAGAGCCTTTCTGGAAGTCGTGTTCCTAGGTTGTAAATTACATTGGACTGTGCATGGAGAAACCCCCATAAGTTTATGTCTCATTATTTCTTCCTGGTTTTTAAAAGTGTTTTAATTGGGGTAAAGCTTAGAATATTGTTTGTCCTAGGTGTACGCAATCTGGTTCATTTGGACATTTTATATGTCTATTCAAGTACAGACCCTCTTCCCATGTAAAATATTACAGAGGGTTCCGCAGACCTCCCTTGCTATATGGTCGGTCTTTTTGAGATACGTATATAACCTGTGTTTGTATACCTATAGTAACACTAATCTTAATTTATCCATTCCCCCCACCTTTCCTTTGAGATGAGCATAGTTTGTTTTCTAAGTCTGTGAGTGTCTTTCTCTGTGGAAATATGTTCATTTGTGTCAGTTATTAGATAACGCCTATAAGTGATATCATAGAATATAGGTCTTTTACTTTCCGACTTACCTCATGTTTCGTGATTATCTCCAGACTCATTTGTGGTGCCTCAGAGAGCAATGGTTCATTGTTTTCCATGGCTAATATTCCATTGTGTACATGGACCACTTCTTCTTTATCCGTTCACCTCTTGTTGGATATTTTGATTGCTTCACTGTCTTGGCTATTGTGAATAAGGCTGCACTGCAGCTTTTGCGGCCTGCGTCTTCTCGATTCTTGTCTTCTCAGGTGAGAGGTCCATTGGTGCGCCTGCTGGATTGAATGGTACCTCCATTTTTACTTTTAAACACAGCTCCTTTCTGTTCTCATTATTGGCTGTTACCCCTTTACCTCTCACCAGCAGGTAGAGGGGACACAGTTCTTTAAAACCCCTTCAGCATTTATTGTTTGTAGACTTTTTGCTGATGGTCAGTCGACTGGTGTAAGTTGAAACTTTTTGTAGATTAGATTGCATGGGGCTACCACTCCCTGAGATTGAGCTTTTATCCATTTTCCTTTTTTTTTTAAAAGAGCGTGAGTAAAACTTAACTCTTCATACTCTCTTTTTGAAACATTTGCCTGTTTTGAATTTTTTTGTCCATTCCCTACTTCAGCAGAATTTTTTAGGGCAGGTGTCCTTTACAGCCCTGAGTCCTTGTGAATGTTAAGTGACCATTAGCTGTGAGTTTAAAGCTGCTCTTGCCGGAAACGGCCACAAGGTGGCAGCATTTCTCCTTTACCAAATTTGGTAACTGGGGAAACAGAGCCTTAATGGAAGTGGTGTTCTAGGTTGTAAATTCGAATGGAATGTGCCAGGAAAAAAGCCCTTTAAGTTTATGTCTCATTACTTCTTGTTCATATTTGTAATTTACTTTTTTATTTTTGATCCCAGCAAATTTGATTACAATGGTTTGTTTGTTCTAGGTGTGCAAGATGTGGTTCTTTCACACATATACGTGTATCTATTCTTCCTCGCATCCTTTTCCCATGTAGGTTATGACACAATGTTGAGTAGTCTTCTCCTGGTCTTCCGTACGTCTTTGGTGGTTATATATTTCACATGGTTTGTATATCTCTGTTAACCCCAATATGGTAATGTATCCAATCCTCATCCCTTTCTATTTGGTGAACCGTAAGTTTTTTTAATGAATCTGTGATTGCCTTTCTCTGTGGAAATATCTTCATTGGTATCAATTTTTAAGTAACTCCTAAAAGTGATATGATAGGATATGTGTCTTTTGCTTTCTCACTTACTACAGGTTGCGTGATTATGTCTAGACACATCTATGGTGCTGCTAATGGCATTGTTTCATTTTTTTCACTAGCGAATATTCCATCTGTACATGGAGGAGTTCTTCTTTGTCCACCCATCTGTTGGTGGAGTTTTTGGTTACTTCCATATCTTGGGTATTGTATGAGTGTGCAATGCAGATTTGCCTGCCTGTGTCTTTCCAATTCTCTCTTCTTAGATTATAGGTCGGGGAGTGGGCCTACTGGATCATATGGTAGCTCAGTGTTTACCTATTTAAGGCACCTCCATTCTGCTCTCATTCGTGGCCCTTTGCAAGTTACGTCCCACTTGAAGTTGAGGGTATGCATTTCTCCACAACACCTTCAGCATTTATTGTTTGTCGTTTTCTTGCTGATGGTTATTCTGACAAGTGTGAGGTGATACCTCTTTGTGGTTGAATTCGCATGTGCCTCATAATCCGTTGAAATTGACCTTTAAGGCATGTCCTTTTTATTTTTCAAGCTGTGATTACCCCTTAGTTCTTCAAAGTGTTCTCTTAAAGTATGTGTCCCATTTTGAAATGTTTTGGCCATTACCTCCCTCAAGACATTTTGAGGGCAGGTTTCATTTACAATTCTGCAGTACTTGTTCCTATGAAATGACCATTAGCACAGGCTTTAAAGCTGCTTTTGCAGCTAACTGCCAGAGGGCGGCAGCCTTTCTATGTTCCCCACCCTGGTAACTAGGGAAAAGCCCTTGCGGCCTGTGGTGTTTCTCGGTTATAAATTAGAGTGGAGTGTGCCCGGACAAACCCACACAAGCTGATGTCTCCTTACTTTGGTTGGATTTTTAAATTTAATTTTTATTTTTTATTGGAGTAATTTTCCACTGAGTACGTGGACCACTTCTACTTTGTTCATTCCTCGGTTGATGGAGATTTTCATTGCTTCCAAGTGTTGGCTATGGTAAATATTGTTGGAGTGCAGGATTGCCAGCCTGTGACTTTTGGATTCTCATTTTCTCAGGGGATAGGCCCAGCAGTGGGTGTGATTGATTGACTGGTAGCACCGTGTTTCCCTTTTCAAAGCACCTTCTTTGTGTTTTCATTAGTGGCTCTTACCACGTCCCCCTTAGAATCGAGGGTACGCATTTCTCCACAATCGATTTAGCATTTATTGTTTGCAGCCTTTCTGCTAATGGCCCTACTGGCTGCTGTGAGCTGATAGGGTTTTGTAATTTGGGATTGCATGTCTTTGAAAATTCGTAAAACTCATCATTTTTCTCCGCCGTTTTCTTTTCTGTTAAAAAAAGGAAACAATTGGGAGTACAATATAACTCTTGAAATTGTCTTCTTGGAAGGTTGCCCTCTTTTGAATTTTTTGGTCTATTTTCCACGCCAGAGTTGTTTTAGAGATCAGGTGTCATTTCCCGAAGTGCAAGTTTGGTGAATATGTAGTGACCTTTAGCAATGGGTTTAAAGCTGCTGTTGTGGGAAATGGCCTCAAGGAGGCAGCATTTCTCCATTCCCAAATCTGGGTACTAGGGCAGCAGAGCCTTTCTGGAAGTCGTGTTCCTAGGTTGTAAATTACATTGGACTGTGCATGGAGAAACCCCCATAAGTTTATGTCTCATTATTTCTTCCTGGTTTTTAAAAGTGTTTTAATTGGGGTAAAGCTTAGAATATTGTTTGTCCTAGGTGTACGCAATCTGGTTCATTTGGACATTTTATATGTCTATTCAAGTACAGACCCTCTTCCCATGTAAAATATTACAGAGGGTTCCGCAGACCTCCCTTGCTATATGGTCGGTCTTTTTGAGATACGTATATAACCTGTGTTTGTATACCTATAGTAACACTAATCTTAATTTATCCATTCCCCCCACCTTTCCTTTGAGATGAGCATAGTTTGTTTTCTAAGTCTGTGAGTGTCTTTCTCTGTGGAAATATGTTCATTTGTGTCAGTTATTAGATAACGCCTATAAGTGATATCATAGAATATAGGTCTTTTACTTTCCGACTTACCTCATGTTTCGTGATTATCTCCAGACTCATTTGTGGTGCCTCAGAGAGCAATGGTTCATTGTTTTCCATGGCTAATATTCCATTGTGTACATGGACCACTTCTTCTTTATCCGTTCACCTCTTGTTGGATATTTTGATTGCTTCACTGTCTTGGCTATTGTGAATAAGGCTGCACTGCAGCTTTTGCGGCCTGCGTCTTCTCGATTCTTGTCTTCTCAGGTGAGAGGTCCATTGGTGCGCCTGCTGGATTGAATGGTACCTCCATTTTTACTTTTAAACACAGCTCCTTTCTGTTCTCATTATTGGCTGTTACCCCTTTACCTCTCACCAGCAGGTAGAGGGGACACAGTTCTTTAAAACCCCTTCAGCATTTATTGTTTGTAGACTTTTTGCTGATGGTCAGTCGACTGGTGTAAGTTGAAACTTTTTGTAGATTAGATTGCATGGGGCTACCACTCCCTGAGATTGAGCTTTTATCCATTTTCCTTTTTTTTTTAAAAGAGCGTGAGTAAAACTTAACTCTTCATACTCTCTTTTTGAAACATTTGCCTGTTTTGAATTTTTTTGTCCATTCCCTACTTCAGCAGAATTTTTTAGGGCAGGTGTCCTTTACAGCCCTGAGTCCTTGTGAATGTTAAGTGACCATTAGCTGTGAGTTTAAAGCTGCTCTTGCCGGAAACGGCCACAAGGTGGCAGCATTTCTCCTTTACCAAATTTGGTAACTGGGGAAACAGAGCCTTAATGGAAGTGGTGTTCTAGGTTGTAAATTCGAATGGAATGTGCCAGGAAAAAAGCCCTTTAAGTTTATGTCTCATTACTTCTTGTTCATATTTGTAATTTACTTTTTTATTTTTGATCCCAGCAAATTTGATTACAATGGTTTGTTTGTTCTAGGTGTGCAAGATGTGGTTCTTTCACACATATACGTGTATCTATTCTTCCTCGCATCCTTTTCCCATGTAGGTTATGACACAATGTTGAGTAGTCTTCTCCTGGTCTTCCGTACGTCTTTGGTGGTTATATATTTCACATGGTTTGTATATCTCTGTTAACCCCAATATGGTAATGTATCCAATCCTCATCCCTTTCTATTTGGTGAACCGTAAGTTTTTTTAATGAATCTGTGATTGCCTTTCTCTGTGGAAATATCTTCATTGGTATCAATTTTTAAGTAACTCCTAAAAGTGATATGATAGGATATGTGTCTTTTGCTTTCTCACTTACTACAGGTTGCGTGATTATGTCTAGACACATCTATGGTGCTGCTAATGGCATTGTTTCATTTTTTTCACTAGCGAATATTCCATCTGTACATGGAGGAGTTCTTCTTTGTCCACCCATCTGTTGGTGGAGTTTTTGGTTACTTCCATATCTTGGGTATTGTATGAGTGTGCAATGCAGATTTGCCTGCCTGTGTCTTTCCAATTCTCTCTTCTTAGATTATAGGTCGGGGAGTGGGCCTACTGGATCATATGGTAGCTCAGTGTTTACCTATTTAAGGCACCTCCATTCTGCTCTCATTCGTGGCCCTTTGCAAGTTACGTCCCACTTGAAGTTGAGGGTATGCATTTCTCCACAACACCTTCAGCATTTATTGTTTGTCGTTTTCTTGCTGATGGTTATTCTGACAAGTGTGAGCTGATACCTCTTTGTGGTTGAATTCGCATGTGCCTCATAATCCGTTGAAATTGACCTTTAAGGCATGTCCTTTTTATTTTTCAAGCTGTGATTACCCCTTAGTTCTTCAAAGTGTTCTCTTAAAGTATGTGTCCCATTTTGAAATGTTTTGGCCATTACCTCCCTCAAGACATTTTGAGGGCAGGTTTCATTTACAATTCTGCAGTACTTGTTCCTATGAAATGACCATTAGCACAGGCTTTAAAGCTGCTTTTGCAGCTAACTGCCAGAGGGCGGCAGCCTTTCTATGTTCCCCACCCTGGTAACTAGGGAAAAGCCCTTGCGGCCTGTGGTGTTTCTCGGTTATAAATGAGAGTGGAGTGTGCCCGGACAAACCCACACAAGCTGATGTCTCCTTACTTTGGTTGGATTTTTAAATTTAATTTTTATTTTTTATTGGAGTAATTTTCCACTGAGTACGTGGACCACTTCTACTTTGTTCATTCCTCGGTTGATGGAGATTTTCATTGCTTCCAAGTGTTGGCTATGGTAAATATTGTTGGAGTGCAGGATTGCCAGCCTGTGACTTTTGGATTCTCATTTTCTCAGGGGATAGGCCCAGCAGTGGGTGTGATTGATTGACTGGTAGCACCGTGTTTCCCTTTTCAAAGCACCTTCTTTGTGTTTTCATTAGTGGCTCTTACCACGTCCCCCTTAGAATCGAGGGTACGCATTTCTCCACAATCGATTTAGCATTTATTGTTTGCAGCCTTTCTGCTAATGGCCCTACTGGCTGCTGTGAGCTGATAGGGTTTTGTAATTTGGGATTGCATGTCTTTGAAAATTCGTAAAACTCATCATTTTTCTCCGCCGTTTTCTTTTCTGTTAAAAAAAGGAAACAATTGGGAGTACAATATAACTCTTGAAATTGTCTTCTTGGAAGGTTGCCCTCTTTTGAATTTTTTGGTCTATTTTCCACGCCAGAGTTGTTTTAGAGATCAGGTGTCATTTCCCGAAGTGCAAGTTTGGTGAATATGTAGTGACCTTTAGCAATGGGTTTAAAGCTGCTGTTGTGGGAAATGGCCTCAAGGAGGCAGCATTTCTCCATTCCCAAATCTGGGTACTAGGGCAGCAGAGCCTTTCTGGAAGTCGTGTTCCTAGGTTGTAAATTACATTGGACTGTGCATGGAGAAACCCCCATAAGTTTATGTCTCATTATTTCTTCCTGGTTTTTAAAAGTGTTTTAATTGGGGTAAAGCTTAGAATATTGTTTGTCCTAGGTGTACGCAATCTGGTTCATTTGGACATTTTATATGTCTATTCAAGTACAGACCCTCTTCCCATGTAAAATATTACAGAGGGTTCCGCAGACCTCCCTTGCTATATGGTCGGTCTTTTTGAGATACGTATATAACCTGTGTTTGTATACATATAGTAACACTAATCTTAATTTATCCATTCCCCCCACCTTTCCTTTGAGATGAGCATAGTTTGTTTTCTAAGTCTGTGAGTGTCTTTCTCTGTGGAAATATGTTCATTTGTGTCAGTTATTAGATAACGCCTATAAGTGATATCATAGAATATAGGTCTTTTACTTTCCGACTTACCTCATGTTTCGTGATTATCTCCAGACTCATTTGTGGTGCCTCAGAGAGCAATGGTTCATTGTTTTCCATGGCTAATATTCCATTGTGTACATGGACCACTTCTTCTTTATCCGTTCACCTCTTGTTGGATATTTTGATTGCTTCACTGTCTTGGCTATTGTGAATAAGGCTGCACTGCAGCTTTTGCGGCCTGCGTCTTCTCGATTCTTGTCTTCTCAGGTGAGAGGTCCATTGGTGCGCCTGCTGGATTGAATGGTACCTCCATTTTTACTTTTAAACACAGCTCCTTTCTGTTCTCATTATTGGCTGTTACCCCTTTACCTCTCACCAGCAGGTAGAGGGGACACAGTTCTTTAAAACCCCTTCAGCATTTATTGTTTGTAGACTTTTTGCTGATGGTCAGTCGACTGGTGTAAGTTGAAACTTTTTGTAGATTAGATTGCATGGGGCTACCACTCCCTGAGATTGAGCTTTTATCCATTTTCCTTTTTTTTTAAAAGAGCGTGAGTAAAACTTAACTCTTCATACTCTCTTTTTGAAACATTTGCCTGTTTTGAATTTTTTTGTCCATTCCCTACTTCAGCAGAATTTTTTAGGGCAGGTGTCCTTTACAGCCCTGAGTCCTTGTGAATGTTAAGTGACCATTAGCTGTGAGTTTAAAGCTGCTCTTGCCGGAAACGGCCACAAGGTGGCAGCATTTCTCCTTTACCAAATTTGGTAACTGGGGAAACAGAGCCTTAATGGAAGTGGTGTTCTAGGTTGTAAATTCGAATGGAATGTGCCAGGAAAAAAGCCCTTTAAGTTTATGTCTCATTACTTCTTGTTCATATTTGTAATTTACTTTTTTATTTTTGATCCCAGCAAATTTGATTACAATGGTTTGTTTGTTCTAGGTGTGCAAGATGTGGTTCTTTCACACATATACGTGTATCTATTCTTCCTCGCATCCTTTTCCCATGTAGGTTATGACACAATGTTGAGTAGTCTTCTCCTGGTCTTCCGTACGTCTTTGGTGGTTATATATTTCACATGGTTTGTATATCTCTGTTAACCCCAATATGGTAATGTATCCAATCCTCATCCCTTTCTATTTGGTGGACCGTAAGTTTTTTTAATGAATCTGTGATTGCCTTTCTCTGTGGAAATATCTTCATTGGTATCAATTTTTAAGTAACTCCTAAAAGTGATATGATAGGATATGTGTCTTTTGCTTTCTCACTTACTACAGGTTGCGTGATTATGTCTAGACACATCTATGGTGCTGCTAATGGCATTGTTTCATTTTTTTCACTAGCGAATATTCCATCTGTACATGGAGGAGTTCTTCTTTGTCCACCCATCTGTTGGTGGAGTTTTTGGTTACTTCCATATCTTGGCTATTGTAAGACTGTGCAATGCAGATTTGCCTGCCTGTGTCTTTCCAATTCTCTCTTCTTAGATTATAGGTCGGGGAGTGGGCCTGCTGGATCATATGGTAGCTCAATGTTTACCTTTTTAAGGCGCCTCCTTTCTGCTCTCATTCGTGGCCCTTTGCAAGTTACGTCCCACTTGAAGTTGAGGGTATGCATTTCTCCACAACACCTTCAGCATTTATTGTTTGTCGTTTTCTTGCTGATGGTTATTCTGACAAGTGTGAGCTGATACCTCTTTGTGGTTGAATTCGCATGTGCCTCATAATCCGTTGAAATTGACCTTTAAGGCATGTCCTTTTTATTTTTCAAGCTGTGATTACCCCTTAGTTCTTCAAAGTGTTCTCTTAAAGTATGTGTCCCATTTTGAAATGTTTTGGCCATTACCTCCCTCAAGACATTTTGAGGGCAGGTTTCATTTACAGTTCTGCAGTACTTGTTCCTATGAAATGACCATTAGCACAGGCTTTAAAGCTGCTTTTGCAGCTAACTGCCAGAGGGTGGCAGCCTTTCTATGTTCCCCACCCAAGTAACTAGGGAAAATTCCTTGCGGCCTGTGGTGTTTCTCGGTTATAAATTAGAGTGGAGTGTGCCCGGAGAAACCCACACAAGCTGATGTCTCCTTACTTTTGTTGGATTTTTAAATTTAATTTTTATTTTTTATTGGAGTAATTTTCCACTGAGTACGTGGAGCACTTCTACTTTGTGCATTCCTCGGTTGATGGACATTTTCATTGCTTCCAAGTGTTGGCTATGGTAAATATCGTTGGAGTGCAGGATTGCCAGCCTGTGACTTTTGGATTCTCATTTTCTCAGGTGATAGGCCCAGCAGTGGGTGTGATTGATTGACTGGTAGCACCGTGTTTCCCTTTTCAAAGCACCTTCTTTGTGTTTTCATTAGTGGCTCTTACCACGTCCCCCTTAGAATCGAGGGTACGCATTTCTCCACAATCGATTTAGCATTTATTGTTTGCAGCCTTTCTGCTAATGGCCCTACTGGCTGCTGTGAGCTGATAGGGTTTTGTAATTTGGGATTGCATGTCTTTGAAAATTCGTAAAACTCATCATTTTTCTCCGCCGTTTTCTTTTCTGTTAAAAAAAGGAAACAATTGGGAGTACAATATAACTCTTGAAATGGTCTTCTTGGAAGGTTGCCCTCTTTTGAATTTTTTGGTCGATTTTCCACGCCAGAATTTTTTTAGAGAGCAGGTGTCATTTCCCGAACTTCAAGTTTGGTGAATATTTAGGGACCTTTAGCAATGGGTTTAAAGCTGCTGTTGTGGGAAGTGGCCTCAAGGAGGCAGCATTTCTCCTTTCCCAAATCTGAGTACTAGGGCAGCAGAGCCTTTCTGGAAGTCGTGTTCCTAGGTTGTAAATTACATTGGACTGTGCATGGAGAAACCCCCATAAGTTTATGTCTCATTATTTCTTCTTGGTTTTTAAAAGTGTTTTAATTGGGGTAAAGCTTAGAATATTGTTTCTCCTAGGTGTACACAATCTGGTTCATTTGTACATTAAAAATGTCTATTCACGTAAAGATCCTCTTCCCACGTAAAATGTTACAGTGGGTTCCGCAGACCTCCCTTGCTATATGGTCGGTCTTTTTGAGATATGTATATAATATGTGTTTGTATACATATAGTAACACTAATCTTAATTTATCCATTCCCCCCACCTTTCCTCTGAGATGAGCATAGTTTGGTTTCTAAGTCTGTGAGTGTCTTTCTCTGTGGAAATATGTTCATTTGTGTCAGTTATTAGATAACGCCTATAAGTGATATCATAGAATATAGGTCTTTTACTTTCCGACTTACCTCATGTTTCATGATTATCTCCAGACAAATTTGTGGTGCCTCAGAGAGCAATGGTTCATTGTTTTCCATGGCTAATATTCCATTGTGTACATGGACCACTTCTTCTTTATCCATTCACCTCTTGTTGGATATTTTGATTGCTTCACTGTCTTGGCTATTGTGAATAAGGCTGCACTGCAGCTTTTGCGGCCTGTGTCTTCTCGATTCTTGTCTTCTCAGGTGAGAGGTCCATTGGTGCGCCTGCTGGATTGAATGGTACCTCCGTTTTTACTTTTAAACACAGCTCCTTGCTGTTCTCATTATTGGCTGTTACCCCTTTACGTCTCACCAGCAGGTAGAGGGGACACAGTTCTTTAAAACCCCTTCAGCATTTATTGTTTGTAGACTTTTTGCTGATGGTCAGTCGACTGGTGTAAGTTGAAAGTTTTTGTAGATTAGATTGCATGGGTCTAACACTCCCTGAGGTTGAGCTTTTATCCATTTTCCTTGTTTTTTGAACGAGCGTGAGTAAAACTTAACTCTTCATACTCTTCTTGAAACATTTCCCTGTTTTGAATTTTTTTGTCCATTCCCTACTTCAGCACAATTTTTTAGGGCAGGTATCCTTTACAGCCGTGAGTCCTTGTGAATGTTAAGTGACCATTAGCTGTGAGTTTAAAGCTGCTCTTGCAGGAAACGGCCACAAGGTGGCAGCATTTCTCCTTTACCAAATTTGGTAACTGGGGAAACAGAGTCTTAATGGAAGTGGTGTTCTAGGTTGTAAATTCAAATGGAATGTGCCAGGAGAAAAGCCCTTTAAGTTTATGTCTCATTACTTCTTGTTCATATTTGTAATTTACTTTTTAGCTTTGATCCCAGCAAATTTGATTACAATGGTTTGTTTGTTCTAGGTGTGCAAGATGTGGTTCTTTCACACATATACGTGTATCTATTCTTCCTCGCATCCTTTTCCCATGTAGGTTATGACACAATGTGGAGTAGTCTTCTCCTGGTCTTCCGTACGTCTTTGGTGGTTATATATTTCACATGGTTTGTATATCTCTGTTAACCCCAATATGGTAATGTATCCAATCCTCATCCCTTTCTATTTGGTGAACCGTAAGTTTTTTTAATGAATCTGTGATTGCCTTTCTCTGTGGAAATATCTTCATTGGTATCAATTTTTAAGTAACTCCTAAAAGTGATATGATAGGATATGTGTCTTTTGCTTTCTCACTTACTACAGGTTGCGTGATTATGTCTAGACACATCTATGGTGCTGCTAATGGCATTGTTTCATTTTTTTCACTAGCGAATATTCCATCTGTACATGGAGGAGTTCTTCTTTGTCCACCCATCTGTTGGTGGAGTTTTTGGTTACTTCCATATCTTGGGTATTGTATGAGTGTGCAATGCAGATTTGCCTGCCTGTGTCTTTCCAATTCTCTCTTCTTAGATTATAGGTCGGGGAGTGGGCCTACTGGATCATATGGTAGCTCAGTGTTTACCTATTTAAGGCACCTCCATTCTGCTCTCATTCGTGGCCCTTTGCAAGTTACGTCCCACTTGAAGTTGAGGGTATGCATTTCTCCACAACACCTTCAGCATTTATTGTTTGTCGTTTTCTTGCTGATGGTTATTCTGACAAGTGTGAGGTGATACCTCTTTGTGGTTGAATTCGCATGTGCCTCATAATCCGTTGAAATTGACCTTTAAGGCATGTCCTTTTTATTTTTCAAGCTGTGATTACCCCTTAGTTCTTCAAAGTGTTCTCTTAAAGTATGTGTCCCATTTTGAAATGTTTTGGCCATTACCTCCCTCAAGACATTTTGAGGGCAGGTTTCATTTACAGTTCTGCAGTACTTGTTCCTATGAAATGACCATTAGCACAGGCTTTAAAGCTGCTTTTGCAGCTAACTGCCAGAGGGCGGCAGCCTTTCTATGTTCCCCACCCTGGTAACTAGGGAAAAGCCCTTGCGGCCTGTGGTGTTTCTCGGTTATAAATGAGAGTGGAGTGTGCCCGGACAAACCCACACAAGCTGATGTCTCCTTACTTTGGTTGGATTTTTAAATTTAATTTTTATTTTTTATTGGAGTAATTTTCCACTGAGTACGTGGACCACTTCTACTTTGTTCATTCCTCGGTTGATGGAGATTTTCATTGCTTCCAAGTGTTGGCTATGGTAAATATTGTTGGAGTGCAGGATTGCCAGCCTGTGACTTTTGGATTCTCATTTTCTCAGGTGATAGGCCCAGCAGTGGGTGTGATTGATTGACTGGTAGCACCGTGTTTCCCTTTTCAAAGCACCTTCTTTGTGTTTTCATTAGTGGCTCTTACCACGTCCCCCTTAGAATCGAGGGTATGCATTTCTCCACAATCGATTTAGCATTTATTGTTTGCAGCCTTTCTGCTAATGGCCCTACTGGCTGCTGTGAGCTGATAGGGTTTTGTAATTTGGGATTGCATATCTTTGAAAATTCGTAAAACTCATCATTTTTCTCCGCCGTTTTCTTTTCTGTTAAAAAAAGGAAACAATTGGGAGTACAATATAACTCTTGAAATTGTCTTCTTGGAAGGTTGCCCTCTTTTGAATTTTTTGGTCTATTTTCCACGCCAGAGTTGTTTTAGAGATCAGGTGTCATTTCCCGAAGTGCAAGTTTGGTGAATATGTAGTGACCTTTAGCAATGGGTTTAAAGCTGCTGTTGTGGGAAATGGCCTCAAGGAGGCAGCATTTCTCCATTCCCAAATCTGGGTACTAGGGCAGCAGAGCCTTTCTGGAAGTCGTGTTCCTAGGTTGTAAATTACATTGGACTGTGCATGGAGAAACCCCCATAAGTTTATGTCTCATTATTTCTTCCTGGTTTTTAAAAGTGTTTTAATTGGGGTAAAGCTTAGAATATTGTTTGTCCTAGGTGTACGCAATCTGGTTCATTTGGACATTTTATATGTCTATTCAAGTACAGACCCTCTTCCCATGTAAAATATTACAGAGGGTTCCGCAGACCTCCCTTGCTATATGGTCGGTCTTTTTGAGATACGTATATAACCTGTGTTTGTATACATATAGTAACACTAATCTTAATTTATCCATTCCCCCCACCTTTCCTTTGAGATGAGCATAGTTTGTTTTCTAAGTCTGTGAGTGTCTTTCTCTGTGGAAATATGTTCATTTGTGTCAGTTATTAGATAACGCCTATAAGTGATATCATAGAATATAGGTCTTTTACTTTCCGACTTACCTCATGTTTCGTGATTATCTCCAGACTCATTTGTGGTGCCTCAGAGAGCAATGGTTCATTGTTTTCCATGGCTAATATTCCATTGTGTACATGGACCACTTCTTCTTTATCCGTTCACCTCTTGTTGGATATTTTGATTGCTTCACTGTCTTGGCTATTGTGAATAAGGCTGCACTGCAGCTTTTGCGGCCTGCGTCTTCTCGATTCTTGTCTTCTCAGGTGAGAGGTCCATTGGTGCGCCTGCTGGATTGAATGGTACCTCCATTTTTACTTTTAAACACAGCTCCTTTCTGTTCTCATTATTGGCTGTTACCCCTTTACCTCTCACCAGCAGGTAGAGGGGACACAGTTCTTTAAAACCCCTTCAGCATTTATTGTTTGTAGACTTTTTGCTGATGGTCAGTCGACTGGTGTAAGTTGAAACTTTTTGTAGATTAGATTGCATGGGGCTACCACTCCCTGAGATTGAGCTTTTATCCATTTTCCTTTTTTTTTTTAAAAGAGCGTGAGTAAAACTTAACTCTTCATACTCTCTTTTTGAAACATTTGCCTGTTTTGAATTTTTTTGTCCATTCCCTACTTCAGCAGAATTTTTTAGGGCAGGTGTCCTTTACAGCCCTGAGTCCTTGTGAATGTTAAGTGACCATTAGCTGTGAGTTTAAAGCTGCTCTTGCCGGAAACGGCCACAAGGTGGCAGCATTTCTCCTTTACCAAATTTGGTAACTGGGGAAACAGAGCCTTAATGGAAGTGGTGTTCTAGGTTGTAAATTCGAATGGAATGTGCCAGGAAAAAAGCCCTTTAAGTTTATGTCTCATTACTTCTTGTTCATATTTGGAATTTACTTTTTTATTTTTGATCCCAGCAAATTTGATTACAATGGTTTGTTTGTTCTAGGTGTGCAAGATGTGGTTCTTTCACACATATACGTGTATCTATTCTTCCTCGCATCCTTTTCCCATGTAGGTTATGACACAATGTTGAGTAGTCTTCTCCTGGTCTTCCGTACGTCTTTGGTGGTTATATATTTCACATGGTTTGTATATCTCTGTTAACCCCAATATGGTAATGTATCCAATCCTCATCCCTTTCTATTTGGTGGACCGTAAGTTTTTTTAATGAATCTGTGATTGCCTTTCTCTGTGGAAATATCTTCATTGGTATCAATTTTTAAGTAACTCCTAAAAGTGATATGATAGGATATGTGTCTTTTGCTTTCTCACTTACTACAGGTTGCGTGATTATGTCTAGACACATCTATGGTGCTGCTAATGGCATTGTTTCATTTTTTTTCACTAGCGAATATTCCATCTGTACATGGAGGAGTTCTTCTTTGTCCACCCATCTGTTGGTGGAGTTTTTGGTTACTTCCATATCTTGGCTATTGTAAGACTGTGCAATGCAGATTTGCCTGCCTGTGTCTTTCCAATTCTCTCTTCTTAGATTATAGGTCGGGGAGTGGGCCTGCTGGATCATATGGTAGCTCAATGTTTACCTTTTTAAGGCGCCTCCTTTCTGCTCTCATTCGTGGCCCTTTGCAAGTTACGTCCCACTTGAAGTTGAGGGTATGCATTTCTCCACAACACCTTCAGCATTTATTGTTTGTCGTTTTCTTGCTGATGGTTATTCTGACAAGTGTGAGCTGATACCTCTTTGTGGTTGAATTCGCATGTGCCTCATAATCCGTTGAAATTGACCTTTAAGGCATGTCCTTTTTATTTTTCAAGCTGTGATTACCCCTTAGTTCTTCAAAGTGTTCTCTTAAAGTATGTGTCCCATTTTGAAATGTTTTGGCCATTACCTCCCTCAAGACATTTTGAGGGCAGGTTTCATTTACAGTTCTGCAGTACTTGTTCCTATGAAATGACCATTAGCACAGGCTTTAAAGCTGCTTTTGCAGCTAACTGCCAGAGGGCGGCAGCCTTTCTATGTTCCCCACCCAAGTAACTAGGGAAAATTCCTTGCGGCCTGTGGTGTTTCTCGGTTATAAATTAGAGTGGAGTGTGCCCGGAGAAACCCACACAAGCTGATGTCTCCTTACTTTTGTTGGATTTTTAAATTTAATTTTTATATTTTATTGGAGAAATTTTCCACTGAGTACGTGGAGCACTTCTACTTTGTGCATTCCTCGGTTGATGGACATTTTCATTGCTTCCAAGTGTTGGCTATGGTAAATATCGTTGGAGTGCAGGATTGCCAGCCTGTGACTTTTGGATTCTCATTTTCTCAGGTGATAGGCCCAGCAGTGGGTGTGATTGATTGACTGGTAGCACCGTGTTTCCCTTTTCAAAGCACCTTCTTTGTGTTTTCATTAGTGGCTCTTACCACGTCCCCCTTAGAATCGAGGGTACGCATTTCTCCACAATCGATTTAGCATTTATTGTTTGCAGCCTTTCTGCTAATGGCCCTACTGGCTGCTGTGAGCTGATAGGGTTTTGTAATTTGGGATTGCATGTCTTTGAAAATTCGTAAAACTCATCATTTTTCTCCGCCGTTTTCTTTTCTGTTAAAAAAAGGAAACAATTGGGAGTACAATATAACTCTTGAAATTGTCTTCTTGGAAGGTTGCCCTCTTTTGAATTTTTTGGTCGATTTTCCACGCCAGAATTTTTTTAGAGAGCAGGTGTCATTTCCCGAACTTCAAGTTTGGTGAATATTTAGGGACCTTTAGCAATGGGTTTAAAGCTGCTGTTGTGGGAAGTGGCCTCAAGGAGGCAGCATTTCTCCTTTCCCAAATCTGAGTACTAGGGCAGCAGAGCCTTTCTGGAAGTCGTGTTCCTAGGTTGTAAATTACATTGGACTGTGCATGGAGAAACCCCCATAAGTTTATGTCTCATTATTTCTTCTTGGTTTTTAAAAGTGTTTTAATTGGGGTAAAGCTTAGAATATTGTTTCTCCTAGGTGTACACAATCTGGTTCATTTGTACATTAAAAATGTCTATTCACGTAAAGATCCTCTTCCCACGTAAAATGTTACAGTGGGTTCCGCAGACCTCCCTTGCTATATGGTCGGTCTTTTTGAGATATGTATATAATATGTGTTTGTATACATATAGTAACACTAATCTTAATTTATCCATTCCCCCCACCTTTCCTCTGAGATGAGCATAGTTTGGTTTCTAAGTCTGTGAGTGTCTTTCTCTGTGGAAATATGTTCATTTGTGTCAGTTATTAGATAACGCCTATAAGTGATATCATAGAATATAGGTCTTTTACTTTCCGACTTACCTCATGTTTCATGATTATCTCCAGACAAATTTGTGGTGCCTCAGAGAGCAATGGTTCATTGTTTTCCATGGCTAATATTCCATTGTGTACATGGACCACTTCTTCTTTATCCATTCACCTCTTGTTGGATATTTTGATTGCTTCACTGTCTTGGCTATTGTGAATAAGGCTGCACTGCAGCTTTTGCGGCCTGTGTCTTCTCGATTCTTGTCTTCTCAGGTGAGAGGTCCATTGGTGCGCCTGCTGGATTGAATGGTACCTCCGTTTTTACTTTTAAACACAGCTCCTTGCTGTTCTCATTATTGGCTGTTACCCCTTTACGTCTCACCAGCAGGTAGAGGGGACACAGTTCTTTAAAACCCCTTCAGCATTTATTGTTTGTAGACTTTTTGCTGATGGTCAGTCGACTGGTGTAAGTTGAAACTTTTTGTAGATTAGATTGCATGGGTCTAACACTCCCTGAGGTTGAGCTTTTATCCATTTTCCTTGTTTTTTGAACGAGCGTGAGTAAAACTTAACTCTTCATACTCTTCTTGAAACATTTCCCTGTTTTGAATTTTTTTGTCCATTCCCTACTTCAGCACAATTTTTTAGGGCAGGTGTCCTTTACAGCCGTGAGTCCTTGTGAATGTTAAGTGACCATTAGCTGTGAGTTTAAAGCTGCTCTTGCAGGAAACGGCCACAAGGTGGCAGCATTTCTCCTTTACCAAATTTGGTAACTGGGGAAACAGAGTCTTAATGGAAGTGGTGTTCTAGGTTGTAAATTCAAATGGAATGTGCCAGGAGAAAAGCCCTTTAAGTTTATGTCTCATTACTTCTTGTTCATATTTGTAATTTACTTTTTAGCTTTGATCCCAGCAAATTTGATTACAATGGTTTGTTTGTTCTAGGTGTGCAAGATGTGGTTCTTTCACACATATACGTGTATCTATTCTTCCTCGCATCCTTTTCCCATGTAGGTTATGACACAATGTTGAGTAGTCTTCTCCTGGTCTTCCGTACGTCTTTGGTGGTTATATATTTCACATGGTTTGTATATCTCTGTTAACCCCAATATGGTAATGTATCCAATCCTCATCCCTTTCTATTTGGTGGACCGTAAGTTTTTTTAATGAATCTGTGATTGCCTTTCTCTGTGGAAATATCTTCATTGGTATCAATTTTTAAGTAACTCCTAAAAGTGATATGATAGGATATGTGTCTTTTGCTTTCTCACTTACTACAGGTTGCGTGATTATGTCTAGACACATCTATGGTGCTGCTAATGGCATTGTTTCATTTTTTTCACTAGCGAATATTCCATCTGTACATGGAGGAGTTCTTCTTTGTCCACCCATCTGTTGGTGGAGTTTTTGGTTACTTCCATATCTTGGGTATTGTATGAGTGTGCAATGCAGATTTGCCTGCCTGTGTCTTTCCAATTCTCTCTTCTTAGATTATAGGTCGGGGAGTGGGCCTACTGGATCATATGGTAGCTCAGTGTTTACCTATTTAAGGCACCTCCATTCTGCTCTCATTCGTGGCCCTTTGCAAGTTACGTCCCACTTGAAGTTGAGGGTATGCATTTCTCCACAACACCTTCAGCATTTATTGTTTGTCGTTTTCTTGCTGATGGTTATTCTGACAAGTGTGAGCTGATACCTCTTTGTGGTTGAATTCGCATGTGCCTCATAATCCGTTGAAATTGACCTTTAAGGCATGTCCTTTTTATTTTTCAAGCTGTGATTACCCCTTAGTTCTTCAAAGTGTTCTCTTAAAGTATGTGTCCCATTTTGAAATGTTTTGGCCATTACCTCCCTCAAGACATTTTGAGGGCAGGTTTCATTTACAATTCTGCAGTACTTGTTCCTATGAAATGACCATTAGCACAGGCTTTAAAGCTGCTTTTGCAGCTAACTGCCAGAGGGCGGCAGCCTTTCTATGTTCCCCACCCTGGTAACTAGGGAAAAGCCCTTGCGGCCTGTGGTGTTTCTCGGTTATAAATGAGAGTGGAGTGTGCCCGGACAAACCCACACAAGCTGATGTCTCCTTACTTTGGTTGGATTTTTAAATTTAATTTTTATTTTTTATTGGAGTAATTTTCCACTGAGTACGTGGACCACTTCTACTTTGTTCATTCCTCGGTTGATGGAGATTTTCATTGCTTCCAAGTGTTGGCTATGGTAAATATTGTTGGAGTGCAGGATTGCCAGCCTGTGACTTTTGGATTCTCATTTTCTCAGGGGATAGGCCCAGCAGTGGGTGTGATTGATTGACTGGTAGCACCGTGTTTCCCTTTTCAAAGCACCTTCTTTGTGTTTTCATTAGTGGCTCTTACCACGTCCCCCTTAGAATCGAGGGTACGCATTTCTCCACAATCGATTTAGCATTTATTGTTTGCAGCCTTTCTGCTAATGGCCCTACTGGCTGCTGTGAGCTGATAGGGTTTTGTAATTTGGGATTGCATGTCTTTGAAAATTCGTAAAACTCATCATTTTTCTCCGCCGTTTTCTTTTCTGTTAAAAAAAGGAAACAATTGGGAGTACAATATAACTCTTGAAATGGTCTTCTTGGAAGGTTGCCCTCTTTTGAATTTTTTGGTCTATTTTCCACGCCAGAGTTGTTTTAGAGATCAGGTGTCATTTCCCGAAGTGCAAGTTTGGTGAATATGTAGTGACCTTTAGCAATGGGTTTAAAGCTGCTGTTGTGGGAAATGGCCTCAAGGAGGCAGCATTTCTCCATTCCCAAATCTGGGTACTAGGGCAGCAGAGCCTTTCTGGAAGTCGTGTTCCTAGGTTGTAAATTACATTGGACTGTGCATGGAGAAACCCCCATAAGTTTATGTCTCATTATTTCTTCCTGGTTTTTAAAAGTGTTTTAATTGGGGTAAAGCTTAGAATATTGTTTGTCCTAGGTGTACGCAATCTGGTTCATTTGGACATTTTATATGTCTATTCAAGTACAGACCCTCTTCCCATGTAAAATATTACAGAGGGTTCCGCAGACCTCCCTTGCTATATGGTCGGTCTTTTTGAGATACGTATATAACCTGTGTTTGTATACCTATAGTAACACTAATCTTAATTTATCCATTCCCCCCACCTTTCCTTTGAGATGAGCATAGTTTGTTTTCTAAGTCTGTGAGTGTCTTTCTCTGTGGAAATATGTTCATTTGTGTCAGTTATTAGATAACGCCTATAAGTGATATCATAGAATATAGGTCTTTTACTTTCCGACTTACCTCATGTTTCGTGATTATCTCCAGACTCATTTGTGGTGCCTCAGAGAGCAATGGTTCATTGTTTTCCATGGCTAATATTCCATTGTGTACATGGACCACTTCTTCTTTATCCGTTCACCTCTTGTTGGATATTTTGATTGCTTCACTGTCTTGGCTATTGTGAATAAGGCTGCACTGCAGCTTTTGCGGCCTGCGTCTTCTCGATTCTTGTCTTCTCAGGTGAGAGGTCCATTGGTGCGCCTGCTGGATTGAATGGTACCTCCATTTTTACTTTTAAACACAGCTCCTTTCTGTTCTCATTATTGGCTGTTACCCCTTTACCTCTCACCAGCAGGTAGAGGGGACACAGTTCTTTAAAACCCCTTCAGCATTTATTGTTTGTAGACTTTTTGCTGATGGTCAGTCGACTGGTGTAAGTTGAAACTTTTTGTAGATTAGATTGCATGGGGCTACCACTCCCTGAGATTGAGCTTTTATCCATTTTCCTTTTTTTTTTAAAAGAGCGTGAGTAAAACTTAACTCTTCATACTCTCTTTTTGAAACATTTGCCTGTTTTGAATTTTTTTGTCCATTCCCTACTTCAGCAGAATTTTTTAGGGCAGGTGTCCTTTACAGCCCTGAGTCCTTGTGAATGTTAAGTGACCATTAGCTGTGAGTTTAAAGCTGCTCTTGCCGGAAACGGCCACAAGGTGGCAGCATTTCTCCTTTACCAAATTTGGTAACTGGGGAAACAGAGCCTTAATGGAAGTGGTGTTCTAGGTTGTAAATTCGAATGGAATGTGCCAGGAAAAAAGCCCTTTAAGTTTATGTCTCATTACTTCTTGTTCATATTTGTAATTTACTTTTTTATTTTTGATCCCAGCAAATTTGATTACAATGGTTTGTTTGTTCTAGGTGTGCAAGATGTGGTTCTTTCACACATATACGTGTATCTATTCTTCCTCGCATCCTTTTCCCATGTAGGTTATGACACAATGTTGAGTAGTCTTCTCCTGGTCTTCCGTACGTCTTTGGTGGTTATATATTTCACATGGTTTGTATATCTCTGTTAACCCCAATATGGTAATGTATCCAATCCTCATCCCTTTCTATTTGGTGAACCGTAAGTTTTTTTAATGAATCTGTGATTGCCTTTCTCTGTGGAAATATCTTCATTGGTATCAATTTTTAAGTAACTCCTAAAAGTGATATGATAGGATATGTGTCTTTTGCTTTCTCACTTACTACAGGTTGCGTGATTATGTCTAGACACATCTATGGTGCTGCTAATGGCATTGTTTCATTTTTTTCACTAGCGAATATTCCATCTGTACATGGAGGAGTTCTTCTTTGTCCACCCATCTGTTGGTGGAGTTTTTGGTTACTTCCATATCTTGGGTATTGTATGAGTGTGCAATGCAGATTTGCCTGCCTGTGTCTTTCCAATTCTCTCTTCTTAGATTATAGGTCGGGGAGTGGGCCTACTGGATCATATGGTAGCTCAGTGTTTACCTATTTAAGGCACCTCCATTCTGCTCTCATTCGTGGCCCTTTGCAAGTTACGTCCCACTTGAAGTTGAGGGTATGCATTTCTCCACAACACCTTCAGCATTTATTGTTTGTCGTTTTCTTGCTGATGGTTATTCTGACAAGTGTGAGGTGATACCTCTTTGTGGTTGAATTCGCATGTGCCTCATAATCCGTTGAAATTGACCTTTAAGGCATGTCCTTTTTATTTTTCAAGCTGTGATTACCCCTTAGTTCTTCAAAGTGTTCTCTTAAAGTATGTGTCCCATTTTGAAATGTTTTGGCCATTACCTCCCTCAAGACATTTTGAGGGCAGGTTTCATTTACAATTCTGCAGTACTTGTTCCTATGAAATGACCATTAGCACAGGCTTTAAAGCTGCTTTTGCAGCTAACTGCCAGAGGGCGGCAGCCTTTCTATGTTCCCCACCCTGGTAACTAGGGAAAAGCCCTTGCGGCCTGTGGTGTTTCTCGGTTATAAATTAGAGTGGAGTGTGCCCGGACAAACCCACACAAGCTGATGTCTCCTTACTTTGGTTGGATTTTTAAATTTAATTTTTATTTTTTATTGGAGTAATTTTCCACTGAGTACGTGGACCACTTCTACTTTGTTCATTCCTCGGTTGATGGAGATTTTCATTGCTTCCAAGTGTTGGCTATGGTAAATATTGTTGGAGTGCAGGATTGCCAGCCTGTGACTTTTGGATTCTCATTTTCTCAGGGGATAGGCCCAGCAGTGGGTGTGATTGATTGACTGGTAGCACCGTGTTTCCCTTTTCAAAGCACCTTCTTTGTGTTTTCATTAGTGGCTCTTACCACGTCCCCCTTAGAATCGAGGGTACGCATTTCTCCACAATCGATTTAGCATTTATTGTTTGCAGCCTTTCTGCTAATGGCCCTACTGGCTGCTGTGAGCTGATAGGGTTTTGTAATTTGGGATTGCATGTCTTTGAAAATTCGTAAAACTCATCATTTTTCTCCGCCGTTTTCTTTTCTGTTAAAAAAAGGAAACAATTGGGAGTACAATATAACTCTTGAAATTGTCTTCTTGGAAGGTTGCCCTCTTTTGAATTTTTTGGTCTATTTTCCACGCCAGAGTTGTTTTAGAGATCAGGTGTCATTTCCCGAAGTGCAAGTTTGGTGAATATGTAGTGACCTTTAGCAATGGGTTTAAAGCTGCTGTTGTGGGAAATGGCCTCAAGGAGGCAGCATTTCTCCATTCCCAAATCTGGGTACTAGGGCAGCAGAGCCTTTCTGGAAGTCGTGTTCCTAGGTTGTAAATTACATTGGACTGTGCATGGAGAAACCCCCATAAGTTTATGTCTCATTATTTCTTCCTGGTTTTTAAAAGTGTTTTAATTGGGGTAAAGCTTAGAATATTGTTTGTCCTAGGTGTACGCAATCTGGTTCATTTGGACATTTTATATGTCTATTCAAGTACAGACCCTCTTCCCATGTAAAATATTACAGAGGGTTCCGCAGACCTCCCTTGCTATATGGTCGGTCTTTTTGAGATACGTATATAACCTGTGTTTGTATACATATAGTAACACTAATCTTAATTTATCCATTCCCCCCACCTTTCCTTTGAGATGAGCATAGTTTGTTTTCTAAGTCTGTGAGTGTCTTTCTCTGTGGAAATATGTTCATTTGTGTCAGTTATTAGATAACGCCTATAAGTGATATCATAGAATATAGGTCTTTTACTTTCCGACTTACCTCATGTTTCGTGATTATCTCCAGACTCATTTGTGGTGCCTCAGAGAGCAATGGTTCATTGTTTTCCATGGCTAATATTCCATTGTGTACATGGACCACTTCTTCTTTATCCGTTCACCTCTTGTTGGATATTTTGATTGCTTCACTGTCTTGGCTATTGTGAATAAGGCTGCACTGCAGCTTTTGCGGCCTGCGTCTTCTCGATTCTTGTCTTCTCAGGTGAGAGGTCCATTGGTGCGCCTGCTGGATTGAATGGTACCTCCATTTTTACTTTTAAACACAGCTCCTTTCTGTTCTCATTATTGGCTGTTACCCCTTTACCTCTCACCAGCAGGTAGAGGGGACACAGTTCTTTAAAACCCCTTCAGCATTTATTGTTTGTAGACTTTTTGCTGATGGTCAGTCGACTGGTGTAAGTTGAAACTTTTTGTAGATTAGATTGCATGGGGCTACCACTCCCTGAGATTGAGCTTTTATCCATTTTCCTTTTTTTTTAAAAGAGCGTGAGTAAAACTTAACTCTTCATACTCTCTTTTTGAAACATTTGCCTGTTTTGAATTTTTTTGTCCATTCCCTACTTCAGCAGAATTTTTTAGGGCAGGTGTCCTTTACAGCCCTGAGTCCTTGTGAATGTTAAGTGACCATTAGCTGTGAGTTTAAAGCTGCTCTTGCCGGAAACGGCCACAAGGTGGCAGCATTTCTCCTTTACCAAATTTGGTAACTGGGGAAACAGAGCCTTAATGGAAGTGGTGTTCTAGGTTGTAAATTCGAATGGAATGTGCCAGGAAAAAAGCCCTTTAAGTTTATGTCTCATTACTTCTTGTTCATATTTGTAATTTACTTTTTTATTTTTGATCCCAGCAAATTTGATTACAATGGTTTGTTTGTTCTAGGTGTGCAAGATGTGGTTCTTTCACACATATACGTGTATCTATTCTTCCTCGCATCCTTTTCCCATGTAGGTTATGACACAATGTTGAGTAGTCTTCTCCTGGTCTTCCGTACGTCTTTGGTGGTTATATATTTCACATGGTTTGTATATCTCTGTTAACCCCAATATGGTAATGTATCCAATCCTCATCCCTTTCTATTTGGTGGACCGTAAGTTTTTTTAATGAATCTGTGATTGCCTTTCTCTGTGGAAATATCTTCATTGGTATCAATTTTTAAGTAACTCCTAAAAGTGATATGATAGGATATGTGTCTTTTGCTTTCTCACTTACTACAGGTTGCGTGATTATGTCTAGACACATCTATGGTGCTGCTAATGGCATTGTTTCATTTTTTTCACTAGCGAATATTCCATCTGTACATGGAGGAGTTCTTCTTTGTCCACCCATCTGTTGGTGGAGTTTTTGGTTACTTCCATATCTTGGCTATTGTAAGACTGTGCAATGCAGATTTGCCTGCCTGTGTCTTTCCAATTCTCTCTTCTTAGATTATAGGTCGGGGAGTGGGCCTGCTGGATAATATGGTAGCTCAATGTTTACCTTTTTAAGGCGCCTCCTTTCTGCTCTCATTCGTGGCCCTTTGCAAGTTACGTCCCACTTGAAGTTGAGGGTATGCATTTCTCCACAACACCTTCAGCATTTATTGTTTGTCGTTTTCTTGCTGATGGTTATTCTGACAAGTGTGAGCTGATACCTCTTTGTGGTTGAATTCGCATGTGCCTCATAATCCGTTGAAATTGACCTTTAAGGCATGTCCTTTTTATTTTTCAAGCTGTGATTACCCCTTAGTTCTTCAAAGTGTTCTCTTAAAGTATGTGTCCCATTTTGAAATGTTTTGGCCATTACCTCCCTCAAGACATTTTGAGGGCAGGTTTCATTTACAGTTCTGCAGTACTTGTTCCTATGAAATGACCATTAGCACAGGCTTTAAAGCTGCTTTTGCAGCTAACTGCCAGAGGGCGGCAGCCTTTCTATGTTCCCCACCCAAGTAACTAGGGAAAATTCCTTGCGGCCTGTGGTGTTTCTCGGTTATAAATTAGAGTGGAGTGTGCCCGGAGAAACCCACACAAGCTGATGTCTCCTTACTTTTGTTGGATTTTTAAATTTAATTTTTATTTTTTATTGGAGTAATTTTCCACTGAGTACGTGGAGCACTTCTACTTTGTGCATTCCTCGGTTGATGGACATTTTCATTGCTTCCAAGTGTTGGCTATGGTAAATATCGTTGGAGTGCAGGATTGCCAGCCTGTGACTTTTGGATTCTCATTTTCTCAGGTGATAGGCCCAGCAGTGGGTGTGATTGATTGACTGGTAGCACCGTGTTTCCCTTTTCAAAGCACCTTCTTTGTGTTTTCATTAGTGGCTCTTACCACGTCCCCCTTAGAATCGAGGGTACGCATTTCTCCACAATCGATTTAGCATTTATTGTTTGCAGCCTTTCTGCTAATGGCCCTACTGGCTGCTGTGAGCTGATAGGGTTTTGTAATTTGGGATTGCATGTCTTTGAAAATTCGTAAAACTCATCATTTTTCTCCGCCGTTTTCTTTTCTGTTAAAAAAAGGAAACAATTGGGAGTACAATATAACTCTTGAAATGGTCTTCTTGGAAGGTTGCCCTCTTTTGAATTTTTTGGTCGATTTTCCACGCCAGAATTTTTTTAGAGAGCAGGTGTCATTTCCCGAACTTCAAGTTTGGTGAATATTTAGGGACCTTTAGCAATGGGTTTAAAGCTGCTGTTGTGGGAAGTGGCCTCAAGGAGGCAGCATTTCTCCTTTCCCAAATCTGAGTACTAGGGCAGCAGAGCCTTTCTGGAAGTCGTGTTCCTAGGTTGTAAATTACATTGGACTGTGCATGGAGAAACCCCCATAAGTTTATGTCTCATTATTTCTTCTTGGTTTTTAAAAGTGTTTTAATTGGGGTAAAGCTTAGAATATTGTTTCTCCTAGGTGTACACAATCTGGTTCATTTGTACATTAAAAATGTCTATTCACGTAAAGATCCTCTTCCCACGTAAAATGTTACAGTGGGTTCCGCAGACCTCCCTTGCTATATGGTCGGTCTTTTTGAGATATGTATATAATATGTGTTTGTATACATATAGTAACACTAATCTTAATTTATCCATTCCCCCCACCTTTCCTCTGAGATGAGCATAGTTTGGTTTCTAAGTCTGTGAGTGTCTTTC
Source organism: Balaenoptera borealis (assembly GCF_965194805.1). Taxonomy (NCBI): domain Eukaryota; kingdom Metazoa; phylum Chordata; class Mammalia; order Artiodactyla; family Balaenopteridae; genus Balaenoptera; species Balaenoptera borealis. Next base: position 23,779 of record NW_028122377.1, on the reverse strand, counting down.
TCTGTGGAAATATGTTCATTTGTGTCAGTTATTAGATAACGCCTATAAGTGATATCATAGAATATAGGTCTTTTACTTTCCGACTTACCTCATGTTTCATGATTATCTCCAGACAAATTTGTGGTGCCTCAGAGAGCAATGGTTCATTGTTTTCCATGGCTAATATTCCATTGTGTACATGGACCACTTCTTCTTTATCCATTCACCTCTTGTTGGATATTTTGATTGCTTCACTGTCTTGGCTATTGTGAATAAGGCTGCACTGCAGCTTTTGCGGCCTGTGTCTTCTCGATTCTTGTCTTCTCAGGTGAGAGGTCCATTGGTGCGCCTGCTGGATTGAATGGTACCTCCGTTTTTACTTTTAAACACAGCTCCTTGCTGTTCTCATTATTGGCTGTTACCCCTTTACGTCTCACCAGCAGGTAGAGGGGACACAGTTCTTTAAAACCCCTTCAGCATTTATTGTTTGTAGACTTTTTGCTGATGGTCAGTCGACTGGTGTAAGTTGAAAGTTTTTGTAGATTAGATTGCATGGGTCTAACACTCCCTGAGGTTGAGCTTTTATCCATTTTCCTTGTTTTTTGAACGAGCGTGAGTAAAACTTAACTCTTCATACTCTTCTTGAAACATTTCCCTGTTTTGAATTTTTTTGTCCATTCCCTACTTCAGCACAATTTTTTAGGGCAGGTGTCCTTTACAGCCCTGAGTCCTTGTGAATGTTAAGTGACCATTAGCTGTGAGTTTAAAGCTGCTCTTGCAGGAAACGGCCACAAGGTGGCAGCATTTCTCCTTTACCAAATTTGGTAACTGGGGAAACAGAGTCTTAATGGAAGTGGTGTTCTAGGTTGTAAATTCAAATGGAATGTGCCAGGAGAAAAGCCCTTTAAGTTTATGTCTCATTACTTCTTGTTCATATTTGTAATTTACTTTTTAGCTTTGATCCCAGCAAATTTGATTACAATGGTTTGTTTGTTCTAGGTGTGCAAGATGTGGTTCTTTCACACATATACGTGTATCTATTCTTCCTCGCATCCTTTTCCCATGTAGGTTATGACACAATGTTGAGTAGTCTTCTCCTGGTCTTCCGTACGTCTTTGGTGGTTATATATTTCACATGGTTTGTATATCTCTGTTAACCCCAATATGGTAATGTATCCAATCCTCATCCCTTTCTATTTGGTGGACCGTAAGTTTTTTTAATGAATCTGTGATTGCCTTTCTCTGTGGAAATATCTTCATTGGTATCAATTTTTAAGTAACTCCTAAAAGTGATATGATAGGATATGTGTCTTTTGCTTTCTCACTTACTACAGGTTGCGTGATTATGTCTAGACACATCTATGGTGCTGCTAATGGCATTGTTTCATTTTTTTCACTAGCGAATATTCCATCTGTACATGGAGGAGTTCTTCTTTGTCCACCCATCTGTTGGTGGAGTTTTTGGTTACTTCCATATCTTGGGTATTGTATGAGTGTGCAATGCAGATTTGCCTGCCTGTGTCTTTCCAATTCTCTCTTCTTAGATTATAGGTCGGGGAGTGGGCCTACTGGATCATATGGTAGCTCAGTGTTTACCTATTTAAGGCACCTCCATTCTGCTCTCATTCGTGGCCCTTTGCAAGTTACGTCCCACTTGAAGTTGAGGGTATGCATTTCTCCACAACACCTTCAGCATTTATTGTTTGTCGTTTTCTTGCTGATGGTTATTCTGACAAGTGTGAGCTGATACCTCTTTGTGGTTGAATTCGCATGTGCCTCATAATCCGTTGAAATTGACCTTTAAGGCATGTCCTTTTTATTTTTCAAGCTGTGATTACCCCTTAGTTCTTCAAAGTGTTCTCTTAAAGTATGTGTCCCATTTTGAAATGTTTTGGCCATTACCTCCCTCAAGACATTTTGAGGGCAGGTTTCATTTACAGTTCTGCAGTACTTGTTCCTATGAAATGACCATTAGCACAGGCTTTAAAGCTGCTTTTGCAGCTAACTGCCAGAGGGCGGCAGCCTTTCTATGTTCCCCACCCTGGTAACTAGGGAAAAGCCCTTGCGGCCTGTGGTGTTTCTCGGTTATAAATGAGAGTGGAGTGTGCCCGGACAAACCCACACAAGCTGATGTCTCCTTACTTTGGTTGGATTTTTAAATTTAATTTTTATTTTTTATTGGAGTAATTTTCCACTGAGTACGTGGACCACTTCTACTTTGTGCATTCCTCGGTTGATGGAGATTTTCATTGCTTCCAAGTGTTGGCTATGGTAAATATTGTTGGAGTGCAGGATTGCCAGCCTGTGACTTTTGGATTCTCATTTTCTCAGGGGATAGGCCCAGCAGTGGGTGTGATTGATTGACTGGTAGCACCGTGTTTCCCTTTTCAAAGCACCTTCTTTGTGTTTTCATTAGTGGCTCTTACCACGTCCCCCTTAGAATCGAGGGTACGCATTTCTCCACAGTCGATTTAGCATTTATTGTTTGCAGCCTTTCTGCTAATGGCCCTACTGGCTGCTGTGAGCTGATAGGGTTTTGTAATTTGGGATTGCATGTCTTTGAAAATTCGTAAAACTCATCATTTTTCTCCGCCGTTTTCTTTTCTGTTAAAAAAAGGAAACAATTGGGAGTACAATATAACTCTTGAAATTGTCTTCTTGGAAGGTTGCCCTCTTTTGAATTTTTTGGTCTATTTTCCACGCCAGAGTTGTTTTAGAGATCAGGTGTCATTTCCCGAAGTGCAAGTTTGGTGAATATGTAGTGACCTTTAGCAATGGGTTTAAAGCTGCTGTTGTGGGAAATGGCCTCAAGGAGGCAGCATTTCTCCATTCCCAAATCTGGGTACTAGGGCAGCAGAGCCTTTCTGGAAGTCGTGTTCCTAGGTTGTAAATTACATTGGACTGTGCATGGAGAAACCCCCATAAGTTTATGTCTCATTATTTCTTCCTGGTTTTTAAAAGTGTTTTAATTGGGGTAAAGCTTAGAATATTGTTTGTCCTAGGTGTACGCAATCTGGTTCATTTGGACATTTTATATGTCTATTCAAGTACAGACCCTCTTCCCATGTAAAATATTACAGAGGGTTCCGCAGACCTCCCTTGCTATATGGTCGGTCTTTTTGAGATACGTATATAACCTGTGTTTGTATACATATAGTAACACTAATCTTAATTTATCCATTCCCCCCACCTTTCCTTTGAGATGAGCATAGTTTGTTTTCTAAGTCTGTGAGTGTCTTTCTCTGTGGAAATATGTTCATTTGTGTCAGTTATTAGATAACGCCTATAAGTGATATCATAGAATATAGGTCTTTTACTTTCCGACTTACCTCATGTTTCGTGATTATCTCCAGACTCATTTGTGGTGCCTCAGAGAGCAATGGTTCATTGTTTTCCATGGCTAATATTCCATTGTGTACATGGACCACTTCTTCTTTATCCGTTCACCTCTTGTTGGATATTTTGATTGCTTCACTGTCTTGGCTATTGTGAATAAGGCTGCACTGCAGCTTTTGCGGCCTGCGTCTTCTCGATTCTTGTCTTCTCAGGTGAGAGGTCCATTGGTGCGCCTGCTGGATTGAATGGTACCTCCATTTTTACTTTTAAACACAGCTCCTTTCTGTTCTCATTATTGGCTGTTACCCCTTTACCTCTCACCAGCAGGTAGAGGGGACACAGTTCTTTAAAACCCCTTCAGCATTTATTGTTTGTAGACTTTTTGCTGATGGTCAGTCGACTGGTGTAAGTTGAAACTTTTTGTAGATTAGATTGCATGGGGCTACCACTCCCTGAGATTGAGCTTTTATCCATTTTCCTTTTTTTTTTTAAAAGAGCGTGAGTAAAACTTAACTCTTCATACTCTCTTTTTGAAACATTTGCCTGTTTTGAATTTTTTTGTCCATTCCCTACTTCAGCAGAATTTTTTAGGGCAGGTGTCCTTTACAGCCCTGAGTCCTTGTGAATGTTAAGTGACCATTAGCTGTGAGTTTAAAGCTGCTCTTGCCGGAAACGGCCACAAGGTGGCAGCATTTCTCCTTTACCAAATTTGGTAACTGGGGAAACAGAGCCTTAATGGAAGTGGTGTTCTAGGTTGTAAATTCGAATGGAATGTGCCAGGAAAAAAGCCCTTTAAGTTTATGTCTCATTACTTCTTGTTCATATTTGGAATTTACTTTTTTATTTTTGATCCCAGCAAATTTGATTACAATGGTTTGTTTGTTCTAGGTGTGCAAGATGTGGTTCTTTCACACATATACGTGTATCTATTCTTCCTCGCATCCTTTTCCCATGTAGGTTATGACACAATGTTGAGTAGTCTTCTCCTGGTCTTCCGTACGTCTTTGGTGGTTATATATTTCACATGGTTTGTATATCTCTGTTAACCCCAATATGGTAATGTATCCAATCCTCATCCCTTTCTATTTGGTGGACCGTAAGTTTTTTTTAATGAATCTGTGATTGCCTTTCTCTGTGGAAATATCTTCATTGGTATCAATTTTTAAGTAACTCCTAAAAGTGATATGATAGGATATGTGTCTTTTGCTTTCTCACTTACTACAGGTTGCGTGATTATGTCTAGACACATCTATGGTGCTGCTAATGGCATTGTTTCATTTTTTTCACTAGCGAATATTCCATCTGTACATGGAGGAGTTCTTCTTTGTCCACCCATCTGTTGGTGGAGTTTTTGGTTACTTCCATATCTTGGCTATTGTAAGACTGTGCAATGCAGATTTGCCTGCCTGTGTCTTTCCAATTCTCTCTTCTTAGATTATAGGTCGGGGAGTGGGCCTGCTGGATCATATGGTAGCTCAATGTTTACCTTTTTAAGGCGCCTCCTTTCTGCTCTCATTCGTGGCCCTTTGCAAGTTACGTCCCACTTGAAGTTGAGGGTATGCATTTCTCCACAACACCTTCAGCATTTATTGTTTGTCGTTTTCTTGCTGATGGTTATTCTGACAAGTGTGAGCTGATACCTCTTTGTGGTTGAATTCGCATGTGCCTCATAATCTGTTGAAATTGACCTTTAAGGCATGTCCTTTTTATTTTTCAAGCTGTGATTACCCCTTAGTTCTTCAAAGTGTTCTCTTAAAGTATGTGTCCCATTTTGAAATGTTTTGGCCAGTACCTCCCTCAAGACATTTTGAGGGCAGGTTTCATTTACAGTTCTGCAGTACTTGTTCCTATGAAATGACCATTAGCACAGGCTTTAAAGCTGCTTTTGCAGCTAACTGCCAGAGGGTGGCAGCCTTTCTATGTTCCCCACCCAAGTAACTAGGGAAAATTCCTTGCGGCCTGTGGTGTTTCTCGGTTATAAATTAGAGTGGAGTGTGCCCGGAGAAACCCACACAAGCTGATGTCTCCTTACTTTTGTTGGATTTTTAAATTTAATTTTTATATTTTATTGGAGAAATTTTCCACTGAGTACGTGGAGCACTTCTACTTTGTGCATTCCTCGGTTGATGGACATTTTCATTGCTTCCAAGTGTTGGCTATGGTAAATATCGTTGGAGTGCAGGATTGCCAGCCTGTGACTTTTGGATTCTCATTTTCTCAGGTGATAGGCCCAGCAGTGGGTGTGATTGATTGACTGGTAGCACCGTGTTTCCCTTTTCAAAGCACCTTCTTTGTGTTTTCATTAGTGGCTCTTACCACGTCCCCCTTAGAATCGAGGGTACGCATTTCTCCACAATCGATTTAGCATTTATTGTTTGCAGCCTTTCTGCTAATGGCCCTACTGGCTGCTGTGAGCTGATAGGGTTTTGTAATTTGGGATTGCATGTCTTTGAAAATTCGTAAAACTCATCATTTTTCTCCGCCGTTTTCTTTTCTGTTAAAAAAAGGAAACAATTGGGAGTACAATATAACTCTTGAAATTGTCTTCTTGGAAGGTTGCCCTCTTTTGAATTTTTTGGTCGATTTTCCACGCCAGAATTTTTTTAGAGAGCAGGTGTCATTTCCCGAACTTCAAGTTTGGTGAATATTTAGGGACCTTTAGCAATGGGTTTAAAGCTGCTGTTGTGGGAAGTGGCCTCAAGGAGGCAGCATTTCTCCTTTCCCAAATCTGAGTACTAGGGCAGCAGAGCCTTTCTGGAAGTCGTGTTCCTAGGTTGTAAATTACATTGGACTGTGCATGGAGAAACCCCCATAAGTTTATGTCTCATTATTTCTTCTTGGTTTTTAAAAGTGTTTTAATTGGGGTAAAGCTTAGAATATTGTTTCTCCTAGGTGTACACAATCTGGTTCATTTGTACATTAAAAATGTCTATTCACGTAAAGATCCTCTTCCCACGTAAAATGTTACAGTGGGTTCCGCAGACCTCCCTTGCTATATGGTCGGTCTTTTTGAGATATGTATATAATATGTGTTTGTATACATATAGTAACACTAATCTTAATTTATCCATTCCCCCCACCTTTCCTCTGAGATGAGCATAGTTTGTTTTCTAAGTCTGTGAGTGTCTTTCTCTGTGGAAATATGTTCATTTGTGTCAGTTATTAGATAACGCCTATAAGTGATATCATAGAATATAGGTCTTTTACTTTCCGACTTACCTCATGTTTCATGATTATCTCCAGACAAATTTGTGGTGCCTCAGAGAGCAATGGTTCATTGTTTTCCATGGCTAATATTCCATTGCGTACATGGACCACTGCTTCTTTATCCATTCACCTCTTGTTGGATATTTTGATTGCTTCACTGTCTTGGCTATTGTGAATAAGGCTGCACTGCAGCTTTTGCGGCCTGTGTCTTCTCGATTCTTGTCTTCTCAGGTGAGAGGTCCATTGGTGCGCCTGCTGGATTGAATGGTACCTCCGTTTTTACTTTTAAACACAGCTCCTTGCTGTTCTCATTATTGGCTGTTACCCCTTTACGTCTCACCAGCAGGTAGAGGGGACACAGTTCTTTAAAACCCCTTCAGCATTTATTGTTTGTAGACTTTTTGCTGATGGTCAGTCGACTGGTGTAAGTTGAAAGTTTTTGTAGATTAGATTGCATGGGTCTAACACTCCCTGAGGTTGAGCTTTTATCCATTTTCCTTGTTTTTTGAACGAGCGTGAGTAAAACTTAACTCTTCATACTCTTCTTGAAACATTTCCCTGTTTTGAATTTTTTTGTCCATTCCCTACTTCAGCACAATTTTTTAGGGCAGGTGTCCTTTACAGCCCTGAGTCCTTGTGAATGTTAAGTGACCATTAGCTGTGAGTTTAAAGCTGCTCTTGCAGGAAACGGCCACAAGGTGGCAGCATTTCTCCTTTACCAAATTTGGTAACTGGGGAAACAGAGTCTTAATGGAAGTGGTGTTCTAGGTTGTAAATTCAAATGGAATGTGCCAGGAGAAAAGCCCTTTAAGTTTATGTCTCATTACTTCTTGTTCATATTTGTAATTTACTTTTTAGCTTTGATCCCAGCAAATTTGATTACAATGGTTTGTTTGTTCTAGGTGTGCAAGATGTGGTTCTTTCACACATATACGTGTATCTATTCTTCCTCGCATCCTTTTCCCATGTAGGTTATGACACAATGTTGAGTAGTCTTCTCCTGGTCTTCCGTACGTCTTTGGTGGTTATATATTTCACATGGTTTGTATATCTCTGTTAACCCCAATATGGTAATGTATCCAATCCTCATCCCTTTCTATTTGGTGGACCGTAAGTTTTTTTAATGAATCTGTGATTGCCTTTCTCTGTGGAAATATCTTCATTGGTATCAATTTTTAAGTAACTCCTAAAAGTGATATGATAGGATATGTGTCTTTTGCTTTCTCACTTACTACAGGTTGCGTGATTATGTCTAGACACATCTATGGTGCTGCTAATGGCATTGTTTCATTTTTTTCACTAGCGAATATTCCATCTGTACATGGAGGAGTTCTTCTTTGTCCACCCATCTGTTGGTGGAGTTTTTGGTTACTTCCATATCTTGGGTATTGTATGAGTGTGCAATGCAGATTTGCCTGCCTGTGTCTTTCCAATTCTCTCTTCTTAGATTATAGGTCGGGGAGTGGGCCTACTGGATCATATGGTAGCTCAGTGTTTACCTATTTAAGGCACCTCCATTCTGCTCTCATTCGTGGCCCTTTGCAAGTTACGTCCCACTTGAAGTTGAGGGTATGCATTTCTCCACAACACCTTCAGCATTTATTGTTTGTCGTTTTCTTGCTGATGGTTATTCTGACAAGTGTGAGCTGATACCTCTTTGTGGTTGAATTCGCATGTGCCTCATAATCCGTTGAAATTGACCTTTAAGGCATGTCCTTTTTATTTTTCAAGCTGTGATTACCCCTTAGTTCTTCAAAGTGTTCTCTTAAAGTATGTGTCCCATTTTGAAATGTTTTGGCCATTACCTCCCTCAAGACATTTTGAGGGCAGGTTTCATTTACAGTTCTGCAGTACTTGTTCCTATGAAATGACCATTAGCACAGGCTTTAAAGCTGCTTTTGCAGCTAACTGCCAGAGGGCGGCAGCCTTTCTATGTTCCCCACCCTGGTAACTAGGGAAAAGCCCTTGCGGCCTGTGGTGTTTCTCGGTTATAAATGAGAGTGGAGTGTGCCCGGACAAACCCACACAAGCTGATGTCTCCTTACTTTGGTTGGATTTTTAAATTTAATTTTTATTTTTTATTGGAGTAATTTTCCACTGAGTACGTGGACCACTTCTACTTTGTGCATTCCTCGGTTGATGGAGATTTTCATTGCTTCCAAGTGTTGGCTATGGTAAATATTGTTGGAGTGCAGGATTGCCAGCCTGTGACTTTTGGATTCTCATTTTCTCAGGGGATAGGCCCAGCAGTGGGTGTGATTGATTGACTGGTAGCACCGTGTTTCCCTTTTCAAAGCACCTTCTTTGTGTTTTCATTAGTGGCTCTTACCACGTCCCCCTTAGAATCGAGGGTACGCATTTCTCCACAGTCGATTTAGCATTTATTGTTTGCAGCCTTTCTGCTAATGGCCCTACTGGCTGCTGTGAGCTGATAGGGTTTTGTAATTTGGGATTGCATGTCTTTGAAAATTCGTAAAACTCATCATTTTTCTCCGCCGTTTTCTTTTCTGTTAAAAAAAGGAAACAATTGGGAGTACAATATAACTCTTGAAATTGTCTTCTTGGAAGGTTGCCCTCTTTTGAATTTTTTGGTCTATTTTCCACGCCAGAGTTGTTTTAGAGATCAGGTGTCATTTCCCGAAGTGCAAGTTTGGTGAATATGTAGTGACCTTTAGCAATGGGTTTAAAGCTGCTGTTGTGGGAAATGGCCTCAAGGAGGCAGCATTTCTCCATTCCCAAATCTGGGTACTAGGGCAGCAGAGCCTTTCTGGAAGTCGTGTTCCTAGGTTGTAAATTACATTGGACTGTGCATGGAGAAACCCCCATAAGTTTATGTCTCATTATTTCTTCCTGGTTTTTAAAAGTGTTTTAATTGGGGTAAAGCTTAGAATATTGTTTGTCCTAGGTGTACGCAATCTGGTTCATTTGGACATTTTATATGTCTATTCAAGTACAGACCCTCTTCCCATGTAAAATATTACAGAGGGTTCCGCAGACCTCCCTTGCTATATGGTCGGTCTTTTTGAGATACGTATATAACCTGTGTTTGTATACATATAGTAACACTAATCTTAATTTATCCATTCCCCCCACCTTTCCTTTGAGATGAGCATAGTTTGTTTTCTAAGTCTGTGAGTGTCTTTCTCTGTGGAAATATGTTCATTTGTGTCAGTTATTAGATAACGCCTATAAGTGATATCATAGAATATAGGTCTTTTACTTTCCGACTTACCTCATGTTTCGTGATTATCTCCAGACTCATTTGTGGTGCCTCAGAGAGCAATGGTTCATTGTTTTCCATGGCTAATATTCCATTGTGTACATGGACCACTTCTTCTTTATCCGTTCACCTCTTGTTGGATATTTTGATTGCTTCACTGTCTTGGCTATTGTGAATAAGGCTGCACTGCAGCTTTTGCGGCCTGCGTCTTCTCGATTCTTGTCTTCTCAGGTGAGAGGTCCATTGGTGCGCCTGCTGGATTGAATGGTACCTCCGTTTTTACTTTTAAACACAGCTCCTTGCTGTTCTCATTATTGGCTGTTACCCCTTTACGTCTCACCAGCAGGTAGAGGGGACACAGTTCTTTAAAACCCCTTCAGCATTTATTGTTTGTAGACTTTTTGCTGATGGTCAGTCGACTGGTGTAAGTTGAAAGTTTTTGTAGATTAGATTGCATGGGTCTAACACTCCCTGAGGTTGAGCTTTTATCCATTTTCCTTGTTTTTTGAACGAGCGTGAGTAAAACTTAACTCTTCATACTCTTCTTGAAACATTTCCCTGTTTTGAATTTTTTTGTCCATTCCCTACTTCAGCACAATTTTTTAGGGCAGGTGTCCTTTACAGCCCTGAGTCCTTGTGAATGTTAAGTGACCATTAGCTGTGAGTTTAAAGCTGCTCTTGCAGGAAACGGCCACAAGGTGGCAGCATTTCTCCTTTACCAAATTTGGTAACTGGGGAAACAGAGTCTTAATGGAAGTGGTGTTCTAGGTTGTAAATTCAAATGGAATGTGCCAGGAGAAAAGCCCTTTAAGTTTATGTCTCATTACTTCTTGTTCATATTTGTAATTTACTTTTTAGCTTTGATCCCAGCAAATTTGATTACAATGGTTTGTTTGTTCTAGGTGTGCAAGATGTGGTTCTTTCACACATATACGTGTATCTATTCTTCCTCGCATCCTTTTCCCATGTAGGTTATGACACAATGTTGAGTAGTCTTCTCCTGGTCTTCCGTACGTCTTTGGTGGTTATATATTTCACATGGTTTGTATATCTCTGTTAACCCCAATATGGTAATGTATCCAATCCTCATCCCTTTCTATTTGGTGGACCGTAAGTTTTTTTAATGAATCTGTGATTGCCTTTCTCTGTGGAAATATCTTCATTGGTATCAATTTTTAAGTAACTCCTAAAAGTGATATGATAGGATATGTGTCTTTTGCTTTCTCACTTACTACAGGTTGCGTGATTATGTCTAGACACATCTATGGTGCTGCTAATGGCATTGTTTCATTTTTTTCACTAGCGAATATTCCATCTGTACATGGAGGAGTTCTTCTTTGTCCACCCATCTGTTGGTGGAGTTTTTGGTTACTTCCATATCTTGGGTATTGTATGAGTGTGCAATGCAGATTTGCCTGCCTGTGTCTTTCCAATTCTCTCTTCTTAGATTATAGGTCGGGGAGTGGGCCTACTGGATCATATGGTAGCTCAGTGTTTACCTATTTAAGGCACCTCCATTCTGCTCTCATTCGTGGCCCTTTGCAAGTTACGTCCCACTTGAAGTTGAGGGTATGCATTTCTCCACAACACCTTCAGCATTTATTGTTTGTCGTTTTCTTGCTGATGGTTATTCTGACAAGTGTGAGCTGATACCTCTTTGTGGTTGAATTCGCATGTGCCTCATAATCCGTTGAAATTGACCTTTAAGGCATGTCCTTTTTATTTTTCAAGCTGTGATTACCCCTTAGTTCTTCAAAGTGTTCTCTTAAAGTATGTGTCCCATTTTGAAATGTTTTGGCCATTACCTCCCTCAAGACATTTTGAGGGCAGGTTTCATTTACAGTTCTGCAGTACTTGTTCCTATGAAATGACCATTAGCACAGGCTTTAAAGCTGCTTTTGCAGCTAACTGCCAGAGGGCGGCAGCCTTTCTATGTTCCCCACCCTGGTAACTAGGGAAAAGCCCTTGCGGCCTGTGGTGTTTCTCGGTTATAAATGAGAGTGGAGTGTGCCCGGACAAACCCACACAAGCTGATGTCTCCTTACTTTGGTTGGATTTTTAAATTTAATTTTTATTTTTTATTGGAGTAATTTTCCACTGAGTACGTGGACCACTTCTACTTTGTGCATTCCTCGGTTGATGGAGATTTTCATTGCTTCCAAGTGTTGGCTATGGTAAATATTGTTGGAGTGCAGGATTGCCAGCCTGTGACTTTTGGATTCTCATTTTCTCAGGGGATAGGCCCAGCAGTGGGTGTGATTGATTGACTGGTAGCACCGTGTTTCCCTTTTCAAAGCACCTTCTTTGTGTTTTCATTAGTGGCTCTTACCACGTCCCCCTTAGAATCGAGGGTACGCATTTCTCCACAGTCGATTTAGCATTTATTGTTTGCAGCCTTTCTGCTAATGGCCCTACTGGCTGCTGTGAGCTGATAGGGTTTTGTAATTTGGGATTGCATGTCTTTGAAAATTCGTAAAACTCATCATTTTTCTCCGCCGTTTTCTTTTCTGTTAAAAAAAGGAAACAATTGGGAGTACAATATAACTCTTGAAATTGTCTTCTTGGAAGGTTGCCCTCTTTTGAATTTTTTGGTCTATTTTCCACGCCAGAGTTGTTTTAGAGATCAGGTGTCATTTCCCGAAGTGCAAGTTTGGTGAATATGTAGTGACCTTTAGCAATGGGTTTAAAGCTGCTGTTGTGGGAAATGGCCTCAAGGAGGCAGCATTTCTCCATTCCCAAATCTGGGTACTAGGGCAGCAGAGCCTTTCTGGAAGTCGTGTTCCTAGGTTGTAAATTACATTGGACTGTGCATGGAGAAACCCCCATAAGTTTATGTCTCATTATTTCTTCCTGGTTTTTAAAAGTGTTTTAATTGGGGTAAAGCTTAGAATATTGTTTGTCCTAGGTGTACGCAATCTGGTTCATTTGGACATTTTATATGTCTATTCAAGTACAGACCCTCTTCCCATGTAAAATATTACAGAGGGTTCCGCAGACCTCCCTTGCTATATGGTCGGTCTTTTTGAGATACGTATATAACCTGTGTTTGTATACATATAGTAACACTAATCTTAATTTATCCATTCCCCCCACCTTTCCTTTGAGATGAGCATAGTTTGTTTTCTAAGTCTGTGAGTGTCTTTCTCTGTGGAAATATGTTCATTTGTGTCAGTTATTAGATAACGCCTATAAGTGATATCATAGAATATAGGTCTTTTACTTTCCGACTTACCTCATGTTTCGTGATTATCTCCAGACTCATTTGTGGTGCCTCAGAGAGCAATGGTTCATTGTTTTCCATGGCTAATATTCCATTGTGTACATGGACCACTTCTTCTTTATCCGTTCACCTCTTGTTGGATATTTTGATTGCTTCACTGTCTTGGCTATTGTGAATAAGGCTGCACTGCAGCTTTTGCGGCCTGCGTCTTCTCGATTCTTGTCTTCTCAGGTGAGAGGTCCATTGGTGCGCCTGCTGGATTGAATGGTACCTCCATTTTTACTTTTAAACACAGCTCCTTTCTGTTCTCATTATTGGCTGTTACCCCTTTACCTCTCACCAGCAGGTAGAGGGGACACAGTTCTTTAAAACCCCTTCAGCATTTATTGTTTGTAGACTTTTTGCTGATGGTCAGTCGACTGGTGTAAGTTGAAACTTTTTGTAGATTAGATTGCATGGGGCTACCACTCCCTGAGATTGAGCTTTTATCCCTTTTCCTTTTTTTTTTTAAAAGAGCGTGAGTAAAACTTAACTCTTCATACTCTCTTTTTGAAACATTTGCCTGTTTTGAATTTTTTTGTCCATTCCCTACTTCAGCAGAATTTTTTAGGGCAGGTGTCCTTTACAGCCCTGAGTCCTTGTGAATGTTAAGTGACCATTAGCTGTGAGTTTAAAGCTGCTCTTGCCGGAAACGGCCACAAGGTGGCAGCATTTCTCCTTTACCAAATTTGGTAACTGGGGAAACAGAGCCTTAATGGAAGTGGTGTTCTAGGTTGTAAATTCGAATGGAATGTGCCAGGAAAAAAGCCCTTTAAGTTTATGTCTCATTACTTCTTGTTCATATTTGTAATTTACTTTTTTATTTTTGATCCCAGCAAATTTGATTACAATGGTTTGTTTGTTCTAGGTGTGCAAGATGTGGTTCTTTCACACATATACGTGTATCTATTCTTCCTCGCATCCTTTTCCCATGTAGGTTATGACACAATGTTGAGTAGTCTTCTCCTGGTCTTCCGTACGTCTTTGGTGGTTATATATTTCACATGGTTTGTATATCTCTGTTAACCCCAATATGGTAATGTATCCAATCCTCATCCCTTTCTATTTGGTGGACCGTAAGTTTTTTTAATGAATCTGTGATTGCCTTTCTCTGTGGAAATATCTTCATTGGTATCAATTTTTAAGTAACTCCTAAAAGTGATATGATAGGATATGTGTCTTTTGCTTTCTCACTTACTACAGGTTGCGTGATTATGTCTAGACACATCTATGGTGCTGCTAATGGCATTGTTTCATTTTTTTTCACTAGCGAATATTCCATCTGTACATGGAGGAGTTCTTCTTTGTCCACCCATCTGTTGGTGGAGTTTTTGGTTACTTCCATATCTTGGCTATTGTAAGACTGTGCAATGCAGATTTGCCTGCCTGTGTCTTTCCAATTCTCTCTTCTTAGATTATAGGTCGGGGAGTGGGCCTGCTGGATCATATGGTAGCTCAATGTTTACCTTTTTAAGGCGCCTCCTTTCTGCTCTCATTCGTGGCCCTTTGCAAGTTACGTCCCACTTGAAGTTGAGGGTATGCATTTCTCCACAACACCTTCAGCATTTATTGTTTGTCGTTTTCTTGCTGATGGTTATTCTGACAAGTGTGAGCTGATACCTCTTTGTGGTTGAATTCGCATGTGCCTCATAATCCGTTGAAATTGACCTTTAAGGCATGTCCTTTTTATTTTTCAAGCTGTGATTACCCCTTAGTTCTTCAAAGTGTTCTCTTAAAGTATGTGTCCCATTTTGAAATGTTTTGGCCATTACCTCCCTCAAGACATTTTGAGGGCAGGTTTCATTTACAGTTCTGCAGTACTTGTTCCTATGAAATGACCATTAGCACAGGCTTTAAAGCTGCTTTTGCAGCTAACTGCCAGAGGGCGGCAGCCTTTCTATGTTCCCCACCCAAGTAACTAGGGAAAATTCCTTGCGGCCTGTGGTGTTTCTCGGTTATAAATTAGAGTGGAGTGTGCCCGGAGAAACCCACACAAGCTGATGTCTCCTTACTTTTGTTGGATTTTTAAATTTAATTTTTATATTTTATTGGGGAAATTTTCCACTGAGTACGTGGAGCACTTCTACTTTGTGCATTCCTCGGTTGATGGACATTTTCATTGCTTCCAAGTGTTGGCTATGGTAAATATCGTTGGAGTGCAGGATTGCCAGCCTGTGACTTTTGGATTCTCATTTTCTCAGGTGATAGGCCCAGCAGTGGGTGTGATTGATTGACTGGTAGCACCGTGTTTCCCTTTTCAAAGCACCTTCTTTGTGTTTTCATTAGTGGCTCTTACCACGTCCCCCTTAGAATCGAGGGTACGCATTTCTCCACAATCGATTTAGCATTTATTGTTTGCAGCCTTTCTGCTAATGGCCCTACTGGCTGCTGTGAGCTGATAGGGTTTTGTAATTTGGGATTGCATGTCTTTGAAAATTCGTAAAACTCATCATTTTTCTCCGCCGTTTTCTTTTCTGTTAAAAAAAGGAAACAATTGGGAGTACAATATAACTCTTGAAATTGTCTTCTTGGAAGGTTGCCCTCTTTTGAATTTTTTGGTCGATTTTCCACGCCAGAATTTTTTTAGAGAGCAGGTGTCATTTCCCGAACTTCAAGTTTGGTGAATATTTAGGGACCTTTAGCAATGGGTTTAAAGCTGCTGTTGTGGGAAGTGGCCTCAAGGAGGCAGCATTTCTCCTTTCCCAAATCTGAGTACTAGGGCAGCAGAGCCTTTCTGGAAGTCGTGTTCCTAGGTTGTAAATTACATTGGACTGTGCATGGAGAAACCCCCATAAGTTTATGTCTCATTATTTCTTCTTGGTTTTTAAAAGTGTTTTAATTGGGGTAAAGCTTAGAATATTGTTTCTCCTAGGTGTACACAATCTGGTTCATTTGTACATTAAAAATGTCTATTCACGTAAAGATCCTCTTCCCATGTAAAATGTTACAGTGGGTTCCGCAGACCTCCCTTGCTATATGGTCGGTCTTTTTGAGATATGTATATAATATGTGTTTGTATACATATAGTAACACTAATCTTAATTTATCCATTCCCCCCACCTTTCCTCTGAGATGAGCATAGTTTGTTTTCTAAGTCTGTGAGTGTCTTTCTCTGTGGAAATATGTTCATTTGTGTCAGTTATTAGATAACGCCTATAAGTGATATCATAGAATATAGGTCTTTTACTTTCCGACTTACCTCATGTTTCATGATTATCTCCAGACAAATTTGTGGTGCCTCAGAGAGCAATGGTTCATTGTTTTCCATGGCTAATATTCCATTGCGTACATGGACCACTGCTTCTTTATCCATTCACCTCTTGTTGGATATTTTGATTGCTTCACTGTCTTGGCTATTGTGAATAAGGCTGCACTGCAGCTTTTGCGGCCTGTGTCTTCTCGATTCTTGTCTTCTCAGGTGAGAGGTCCATTGGTGCGCCTGCTGGATTGAATGGTACCTCCGTTTTTACTTTTAAACACAGCTCCTTGCTGTTCTCATTATTGGCTGTTACCCCTTTACGTCTCACCAGCAGGTAGAGGGGACACAGTTCTTTAAAACCCCTTCAGCATTTATTGTTTGTAGACTTTTTGCTGATGGTCAGTCGACTGGTGTAAGTTGAAAGTTTTTGTAGATTAGATTGCATGGGTCTAACACTCCCTGAGGTTGAGCTTTTATCCATTTTCCTTGTTTTTTGAACGAGCGTGAGTAAAACTTAACTCTTCATACTCTTCTTGAAACATTTCCCTGTTTTGAATTTTTTTGTCCATTCCCTACTTCAGCACAATTTTTTAGGGCAGGTGTCCTTTACAGCCCTGAGTCCTTGTGAATGTTAAGTGACCATTAGCTGTGAGTTTAAAGCTGCTCTTGCAGGAAACGGCCACAAGGTGGCAGCATTTCTCCTTTACCAAATTTGGTAACTGGGGAAACAGAGTCTTAATGGAAGTGGTGTTCTAGGTTGTAAATTCAAATGGAATGTGCCAGGAGAAAAGCCCTTTAAGTTTATGTCTCATTACTTCTTGTTCATATTTGTAATTTACTTTTTAGCTTTGATCCCAGCAAATTTGATTACAATGGTTTGTTTGTTCTAGGTGTGCAAGATGTGGTTCTTTCACACATATACGTGTATCTATTCTTCCTCGCATCCTTTTCCCATGTAGGTTATGACACAATGTTGAGTAGTCTTCTCCTGGTCTTCCGTACGTCTTTGGTGGTTATATATTTCACATGGTTTGTATATCTCTGTTAACCCCAATATGGTAATGTATCCAATCCTCATCCCTTTCTATTTGGTGGACCGTAAGTTTTTTTAATGAATCTGTGATTGCCTTTCTCTGTGGAAATATCTTCATTGGTATCAATTTTTAAGTAACTCCTAAAAGTGATATGATAGGATATGTGTCTTTTGCTTTCTCACTTACTACAGGTTGCGTGATTATGTCTAGACACATCTATGGTGCTGCTAATGGCATTGTTTCATTTTTTTCACTAGCGAATATTCCATCTGTACATGGAGGAGTTCTTCTTTGTCCACCCATCTGTTGGTGGAGTTTTTGGTTACTTCCATATCTTGGGTATTGTATGAGTGTGCAATGCAGATTTGCCTGCCTGTGTCTTTCCAATTCTCTCTTCTTAGATTATAGGTCGGGGAGTGGGCCTACTGGATCATATGGTAGCTCAGTGTTTACCTATTTAAGGCACCTCCATTCTGCTCTCATTCGTGGCCCTTTGCAAGTTACGTCCCACTTGAAGTTGAGGGTATGCATTTCTCCACAACACCTTCAGCATTTATTGTTTGTCGTTTTCTTGCTGATGGTTATTCTGACAAGTGTGAGCTGATACCTCTTTGTGGTTGAATTCGCATGTGCCTCATAATCCGTTGAAATTGACCTTTAAGGCATGTCCTTTTTATTTTTCAAGCTGTGATTACCCCTTAGTTCTTCAAAGTGTTCTCTTAAAGTATGTGTCCCATTTTGAAATGTTTTGGCCATTACCTCCCTCAAGACATTTTGAGGGCAGGTTTCATTTACAGTTCTGCAGTACTTGTTCCTATGAAATGACCATTAGCACAGGCTTTAAAGCTGCTTTTGCAGCTAACTGCCAGAGGGCGGCAGCCTTTCTATGTTCCCCACCCTGGTAACTAGGGAAAAGCCCTTGCGGCCTGTGGTGTTTCTCGGTTATAAATGAGAGTGGAGTGTGCCCGGACAAACCCACACAAGCTGATGTCTCCTTACTTTGGTTGGATTTTTAAATTTAATTTTTATTTTTTATTGGAGTAATTTTCCACTGAGTACGTGGACCACTTCTACTTTGTGCATTCCTCGGTTGATGGAGATTTTCATTGCTTCCAAGTGTTGGCTATGGTAAATATTGTTGGAGTGCAGGATTGCCAGCCTGTGACTTTTGGATTCTCATTTTCTCAGGGGATAGGCCCAGCAGTGGGTGTGATTGATTGACTGGTAGCACCGTGTTTCCCTTTTCAAAGCACCTTCTTTGTGTTTTCATTAGTGGCTCTTACCACGTCCCCCTTAGAATCGAGGGTACGCATTTCTCCACAGTCGATTTAGCATTTATTGTTTGCAGCCTTTCTGCTAATGGCCCTACTGGCTGCTGTGAGCTGATAGGGTTTTGTAATTTGGGATTGCATGTCTTTGAAAATTCGTAAAACTCATCATTTTTCTCCGCCGTTTTCTTTTCTGTTAAAAAAAGGAAACAATTGGGAGTACAATATAACTCTTGAAATTGTCTTCTTGGAAGGTTGCCCTCTTTTGAATTTTTTGGTCTATTTTCCACGCCAGAGTTGTTTTAGAGATCAGGTGTCATTTCCCGAAGTGCAAGTTTGGTGAATATGTAGTGACCTTTAGCAATGGGTTTAAAGCTGCTGTTGTGGGAAATGGCCTCAAGGAGGCAGCATTTCTCCATTCCCAAATCTGGGTACTAGGGCAGCAGAGCCTTTCTGGAAGTCGTGTTCCTAGGTTGTAAATTACATTGGACTGTGCATGGAGAAACCCCCATAAGTTTATGTCTCATTATTTCTTCCTGGTTTTTAAAAGTGTTTTAATTGGGGTAAAGCTTAGAATATTGTTTGTCCTAGGTGTACGCAATCTGGTTCATTTGGACATTTTATATGTCTATTCAAGTACAGACCCTCTTCCCATGTAAAATATTACAGAGGGTTCCGCAGACCTCCCTTGCTATATGGTCGGTCTTTTTGAGATACGTATATAACCTGTGTTTGTATACATATAGTAACACTAATCTTAATTTATCCATTCCCCCCACCTTTCCTTTGAGATGAGCATAGTTTGTTTTCTAAGTCTGTGAGTGTCTTTCTCTGTGGAAATATGTTCATTTGTGTCAGTTATTAGATAACGCCTATAAGTGATATCATAGAATATAGGTCTTTTACTTTCCGACTTACCTCATGTTTCGTGATTATCTCCAGACTCATTTGTGGTGCCTCAGAGAGCAATGGTTCATTGTTTTCCATGGCTAATATTCCATTGTGTACATGGACCACTTCTTCTTTATCCGTTCACCTCTTGTTGGATATTTTGATTGCTTCACTGTCTTGGCTATTGTGAATAAGGCTGCACTGCAGCTTTTGCGGCCTGCGTCTTCTCGATTCTTGTCTTCTCAGGTGAGAGGTCCATTGGTGCGCCTGCTGGATTGAATGGTACCTCCATTTTTACTTTTAAACACAGCTCCTTTCTGTTCTCATTATTGGCTGTTACCCCTTTACCTCTCACCAGCAGGTAGAGGGGACACAGTTCTTTAAAACCCCTTCAGCATTTATTGTTTGTAGACTTTTTGCTGATGGTCAGTCGACTGGTGTAAGTTGAAACTTTTTGTAGATTAGATTGCATGGGGCTACCACTCCCTGAGATTGAGCTTTTATCCATTTTCCTTTTTTTTTTTAAAAGAGCGTGAGTAAAACTTAACTCTTCATACTCTCTTTTTGAAACATTTGCCTGTTTTGAATTTTTTTGTCCATTCCCTACTTCAGCAGAATTTTTTAGGGCAGGTGTCCTTTACAGCCCTGAGTCCTTGTGAATGTTAAGTGACCATTAGCTGTGAGTTTAAAGCTGCTCTTGCCGGAAACGGCCACAAGGTGGCAGCATTTCTCCTTTACCAAATTTGGTAACTGGGGAAACAGAGCCTTAATGGAAGTGGTGTTCTAGGTTGTAAATTCGAATGGAATGTGCCAGGAAAAAAGCCCTTTAAGTTTATGTCTCATTACTTCTTGTTCATATTTGTAATTTACTTTTTTATTTTTGATCCCAGCAAATTTGATTACAATGGTTTGTTTGTTCTAGGTGTGCAAGATGTGGTTCTTTCACACATATACGTGTATCTATTCTTCCTCGCATCCTTTTCCCATGTAGGTTATGACACAATGTTGAGTAGTCTTCTCCTGGTCTTCCGTACGTCTTTGGTGGTTATATATTTCACATGGTTTGTATATCTCTGTTAACCCCAATATGGTAATGTATCCAATCCTCATCCCTTTCTATTTGGTGGACCGTAAGTTTTTTTAATGAATCTGTGATTGCCTTTCTCTGTGGAAATATCTTCATTGGTATCAATTTTTAAGTAACTCCTAAAAGTGATATGATAGGATATGTGTCTTTTGCTTTCTCACTTACTACAGGTTGCGTGATTATGTCTAGACACATCTATGGTGCTGCTAATGGCATTGTTTCCTTTTTTTCACTAGCGAATATTCCATCTGTACATGGAGGAGTTCTTCTTTGTCCACCCATCTGTTGGTGGAGTTTTTGGTTACTTCCATATCTTGGCTATTGTAAGACTGTGCAATGCAGATTTGCCTGCCTGTGTCTTTCCAATTCTCTCTTCTTAGATTATAGGTCGGGGAGTGGGCCTGCTGGATCATATGGTAGCTCAATGTTTACCTTTTTAAGGCGCCTCCTTTCTGCTCTCATTCGTGGCCCTTTGCAAGTTACGTCCCACTTGAAGTTGAGGGTATGCATTTCTCCACAACACCTTCAGCATTTATTGTTTGTCGTTTTCTTGCTGATGGTTATTCTGACAAGTGTGAGCTGATACCTCTTTGTGGTTGAATTCGCATGTGCCTCATAATCCGTTGAAATTGACCTTTAAGGCATGTCCTTTTTATTTTTCAAGCTGTGATTACCCCTTAGTTCTTCAAAGTGTTCTCTTAAAGTATGTGTCCCATTTTGAAATGTTTTGGCCATTACCTCCCTCAAGACATTTTGAGGGCAGGTTTCATTTACAGTTCTGCAGTACTTGTTCCTATGAAATGACCATTAGCACAGGCTTTAAAGCTGCTTTTGCAGCTAACTGCCAGAGGGCGGCAGCCTTTCTATGTTCCCCACCCAAGTAACTAGGGAAAATTCCTTGCGGCCTGTGGTGTTTCTCGGTTATAAATTAGAGTGGAGTGTGCCCGGAGAAACCCACACAAGCTGATGTCTCCTTACTTTTGTTGGATTTTTAAATTTAATTTTTATATTTTATTGGGGAAATTTTCCACTGAGTACGTGGAGCACTTCTACTTTGTGCATTCCTCGGTTGATGGACATTTTCATTGCTTCCAAGTGTTGGCTATGGTAAATATCGTTGGAGTGCAGGATTGCCAGCCTGTGACTTTTGGATTCTCATTTTCTCAGGTGATAGGCCCAGCAGTGGGTGTGATTGATTGACTGGTAGCACCGTGTTTCCCTTTTCAAAGCACCTTCTTTGTGTTTTCATTAGTGGCTCTTACCACGTCCCCCTTAGAATCGAGGGTACGCATTTCTCCACAATCGATTTAGCATTTATTGTTTGCAGCCTTTCTGCTAATGGCCCTACTGGCTGCTGTGAGCTGATAGGGTTTTGTAATTTGGGATTGCATGTCTTTGAAAATTCGTAAAACTCATCATTTTTCTCCGCCGTTTTCTTTTCTGTTAAAAAAAGGAAACAATTGGGAGTACAATATAACTCTTGAAATTGTCTTCTTGGAAGGTTGCCCTCTTTTGAATTTTTTGGTCGATTTTCCACGCCAGAATTTTTTTAGAGAGCAGGTGTCATTTCCCGAACTTCAAGTTTGGTGAATATTTAGGGACCTTTAGCAATGGGTTTAAAGCTGCTGTTGTGGGAAGTGGCCTCAAGGAGGCAGCATTTCTCCTTTCCCAAATCTGAGTACTAGGGCAGCAGAGCCTTTCTGGAAGTCGTGTTCCTAGGTTGTAAATTACATTGGACTGTGCATGGAGAAACCCCCATAAGTTTATGTCTCATTATTTCTTCTTGGTTTTTAAAAGTGTTTTAATTGGGGTAAAGCTTAGAATATTGTTTCTCCTAGGTGTACACAATCTGGTTCATTTGTACATTAAAAATGTCTATTCACGTAAAGATCCTCTTCCCACGTAAAATGTTACAGTGGGTTCCGCAGACCTCCCTTGCTATATGGTCGGTCTTTTTGAGATATGTATATAATATGTGTTTGTATACATATAGTAACACTAATCTTAATTTATCCATTCCCCCCACCTTTCCTCTGAGATGAGCATAGTTTGTTTTCTAAGTCTGTGAGTGTCTTTCTCTGTGGAAATATGTTCATTTGTGTCAGTTATTAGATAACGCCTATAAGTGATATCATAGAATATAGGTCTTTTACTTTCCGACTTACCTCATGTTTCATGATTATCTCCAGACAAATTTGTGGTGCCTCAGAGAGCAATGGTTCATTGTTTTCCATGGCTAATATTCCATTGCGTACATGGACCACTGCTTCTTTATCCATTCACCTCTTGTTGGATATTTTGATTGCTTCACTGTCTTGGCTATTGTGAATAAGGCTGCACTGCAGCTTTTGCGGCCTGTGTCTTCTCGATTCTTGTCTTCTCAGGTGAGAGGTCCATTGGTGCGCCTGCTGGATTGAATGGTACCTCCGTTTTTACTTTTAAACACAGCTCCTTGCTGTTCTCATTATTGGCTGTTACCCCTTTACGTCTCACCAGCAGGTAGAGGGGACACAGTTCTTTAAAACCCCTTCAGCATTTATTGTTTGTAGACTTTTTGCTGATGGTCAGTCGACTGGTGTAAGTTGAAAGTTTTTGTAGATTAGATTGCATGGGTCTAACACTCCCTGAGGTTGAGCTTTTATCCATTTTCCTTGTTTTTTGAACGAGCGTGAGTAAAACTTAACTCTTCATACTCTTCTTGAAACATTTCCCTGTTTTGAATTTTTTTGTCCATTCCCTACTTCAGCACAATTTTTTAGGGCAGGTGTCCTTTACAGCCCTGAGTCCTTGTGAATGTTAAGTGACCATTAGCTGTGAGTTTAAAGCTGCTCTTGCAG
The DNA here is from genome assembly GCF_965194805.1 of Balaenoptera borealis. Taxonomy (NCBI): domain Eukaryota; kingdom Metazoa; phylum Chordata; class Mammalia; order Artiodactyla; family Balaenopteridae; genus Balaenoptera; species Balaenoptera borealis. The sequence continues at coordinate 462 of NW_028122377.1, read as the reverse complement.
GAAACGGCCACAAGGTGGCAGCATTTCTCCTTTACCAAATTTGGTAACTGGGGAAACAGAGTCTTAATGGAAGTGGTGTTCTAGGTTGTAAATTCAAATGGAATGTGCCAGGAGAAAAGCCCTTTAAGTTTATGTCTCATTACTTCTTGTTCATATTTGTAATTTACTTTTTAGCTTTGATCCCAGCAAATTTGATTACAATGGTTTGTTTGTTCTAGGTGTGCAAGATGTGGTTCTTTCACACATATACGTGTATCTATTCTTCCTCGCATCCTTTTCCCATGTAGGTTATGACACAATGTTGAGTAGTCTTCTCCTGGTCTTCCGTACGTCTTTGGTGGTTATATATTTCACATGGTTTGTATATCTCTGTTAACCCCAATATGGTAATGTATCCAATCCTCATCCCTTTCTATTTGGTGGACCGTAAGTTTTTTTAATGAATCTGTGATTGCCTTTCTC
>NW_028122378.1:0-76278 GCF_965194805.1 Balaenoptera borealis | reverse complement strand
CAACAGAATCTTCCTGGAGGTAGTGTTCTGAGGTTGTAAATTAGAGTGGAATGTGCTGGGACAAGTCCCCAGAAGTTTATGTCTCCTTACTTATGTTTGTTTTTTAAATTTCAGTTCTATTTCTTATCAGCGTAAATTTGATTAGAGTGTTTTGATTGCCTGGCTGTACAGGATCTGCTCAATGATTCATACATATGTCTGTTCATCTTCGGGTCCTGTTACCATGTATGTGATTACAAAATGTATATTTTAAAGGTATTGGTGATTATATAATTCATACAGTTTATCTGTTATATGTTTTTATACACTTAACATACATTAGTATATGTATGTTAACCCCATAGTCCTAATTTACCCATCCTCCCACCTTTCATTTTGCTAACCATTAGTTTATTTCATAAGTCTGTGAGTGTCTTTTTCTGTGGAAATATGTTCATTGGTAGCAATCTTAGGATAACATGTATAAATATTATCATAGGATCTTTGTCGTACCCTTTTGAGTTAGTTAACCTTATATGATTATTTCTAGGCTCAACTGTAGTCCTGAAAACGGCGTTGTTCATTTTTTTCCCCAGGCTACTATTCTATTTGGTACGTATACTACTTCTTCTTTGTCCATTCATCTGTTTATGAACCTTTTTTCTGCTTCCATGTCTTGGCTATTTCAATATTGCTGCAGTGCTCATTTGCCTGCCTGTGTCTTTCCGATTCAGGTGGTCTTAGGTTATAGGCCCAAAGGGTGACCTGCTGCATCATATGGTAGCTCAATTTTTACCTTTTCAAGAAGCTCCATTCAGTTTGCGTTAGTGCTGTTACCACTTTACATCCCACCAGCAGCTAGAAGGTACACAGTTCTCTAAAACCCCTTCAGCATTTATAGTTTATAGACATTTTGCTGATGGAAATGACTGGTGTGAGCTGAAACCTTTTTGAATTTGAATTTGGATGTGTCTAATAATTCCTTATACTGAGCTTTAGGCATGTCCTTTTCTTTCTTTTCCTTTTTTTTAAAGAGTGAGTACAACTTCCCTCCTCTTATTGACTTCTTGAAAAATTTCTCATGTGTTGAATTTTCTTGCCTATTCCCTACCCCAGGGCATTTTTCAGGGCAGGTGTCATTTAGAGCCCTGCAGTCCTTGTGACTATTAAGCAACCATTAGCACTGGGTTTAATGCTGCTGTTGTGGGAAACAGCCACAAGGCAGCAGCATTATTACGTTCTCATCTCTTGTTACTAGGGCAACAGAATCTTCCTGGAGGTAGTGTTCCGTGGTTGTAAATTAGAGTGGAATGTGCTGGGACGAGCCCCCAGAAGTTTATGTCTCCTTACTTATGTTTGTTTTTTAAATTTAATTCTGTTTCTTTTTGGAGTAAATTTGATTAGAGTCTTTTGATTGTCTGGCTGTACAGAATCTGCTCAATGATTCCTACATATGTCTGTTCATCTTCGGATTCTGTTACCATGTATGTGAATACAGAATGTATATTTTAAAGGTATTGGTGATTATATAATTCATATAGTTTATCTGTTATATGTTTATATGCATGTAACATACATTAGTATATTTATGTTAATCCCATAGTCCTAATTTACCCATCCTCCCCCCTTTCATTTTGGCTAACCATTAGTTTATTTCATAAGTCTGTGAGTGTCTTTTTCTGTGGAAATATGTTCATTGGTAGCAATCTTAGGATAACATGTATAAATGATATCATAGGATATTTGTCATACCCTTTTGACTTACTTAACCTTATATTATTATTTCTAGGCTCTCCTGTAGTCCTGAAAACGGCATTGTTCATTTTTTCCCCGAGGCTACTATTCCATTCTGTCCATATACCACTTCTTCTCTGTCCATTCATCTGTTTATGGACCTTTTTTTGCTTCCATGTCTTGGCTATTTCAGTATTGCTGCAGTGCACATTTGACTGCCTGTGTCTTTCCGATTCTGGTGGTCTTAGGTTATAAGCCCGAGAGGTGCCCTGCCGCATCATATGGTAGCTCAATTTCTACCTTTTCAAGCGGCTCCATTCAGTTTGCGTTAGTGCTGTTACCACTTTACATCCCAGCAGCAGATAGAAGGTACACATTTCTCTAAAACCCCTTCAGCATTTATAGTTTGTAGACTTTTTGCTGATGGCCATTTGACTGTTGTGAGCTGAAACCTTTATGGAGGTTGGATACGCATGTGGCGAATAATTCCTTATACTGATCTTTAGGCATATCCTTTTTCTTCTTTTCCTTTTTTTGTTAAAGTGTGAGTACAACTTCCCTCTTCATATTCACTTTTTGAAAAATTTCTCATGTGTTGAATTTTCTTGCCTATTCCCTACCCAAGGGCACTTTTTGAGGGCAGGTGTCATTTAGACCCCTGCAGTCGTTGTGACTCTTAAGCAACCATTAGCACTGGGTTTAAAGCTGCTGTTGTGGGAAACAGCCACAAGGCGGCAGCATTATTACGTTCTCAACTCTTGTTACTAGGGCAACAGAATCTTCCTGGAGGTAGTGTTCTGAGGTTGTAAATTAGAGTGGAATGTGCTGGGACAAGCCCCCAGAAGTTTATGTCTCCTTACTTATGTTTGTTTTTTAAATTTCATTTCTATTTCTTATCAGCGTAAATTTGATTAGAGTGTTTTGATTGCCTGGCTGTACAGGATCTGCTCAATGATTCATACATATGTCTGTTCATCTTCGGGTCCTGTTACCATGTATGTGATTACAAAATGTATATTTTAAAGGTATTGGTGATTATATAATTCATACAGTTTATCTGTTATATGTTTTTATACACTTAACATACATTAGTATATGTATGTTAACCCCATAGTCCTAATTTACCCATCCTCCCACCTTTCATTTTGCTAACCATTAGTTTATTTGATAAGTCTGTGAGTGTCTTTTTCTGTGGAAATATGTTCATTGGTAGCAATCTTAGGATAACATGTATAAATGTTTTCATAGGATTTTGTCGTACCCTTTTGAGTTACTTAACGTTATATGATTATTTCTAGGCTCAACTGTAGTCCTGAAAACGGCATTGTTCATTTTTTTCCCGAGGCTACTATTCTATTTGGTACGTATACCACTTCTTCTTTGTCCATTCATCTGTTCATGAACCTTTTTTCTGCTTCCATGTCTTGGCTATTTCAATATTGCTGCAGTGCTCATTTGCCTGCCTGTGTCTTTCCGATTCAGGTGGTCTTAGGTTATAGGCCCAAAAGGTGACCTGCCGCATCATATGGTAGCTCAATTTTTATCTTTTCAAGCAGCTCCATTCAGTTTGTGTTAGTGCTGTTACCACTTTACATCCCACCAGCAGCTAGAAGGTACACAGTTCTCTAAAACCCCTTCAGCATTTATAGTTTATAGACATTTTGCTGATGGAAATGACTGGTGTGAGCTGAAACCTTTTTGAATTTGAATTTGGATGTGTCTAATAATTCCTTATACTGAGCTTTAGGCATGTCCTTTTTTTTCTTTTCCTTTTTTTTAAAGAGTGAGTACAACTTCCCTCCTCTTATTGACTTCTTGAAAAATTTCTCATGTGTTGAATTTTCTTGCCTTTTCCCTACCCCAGGGCATTTTTCAGGGCAGGTGTCATTTAGAGCCCTGCAGTCCTTGTGACTATTAAGCAACCATTAGCACTGGGTTTAATGCTGCTGTTGTGGGAAACAGCCACAAGGCAGCAGCATTATTACGTTCTCATCTCTTGTTACTAGGGCAACAGAATCTTCCTGGAGGTAGTGTTCCGTGGTTGTAAATTAGAGTGGAATGTGCTGGGACGAGCCCCCAGAAGTTTATGTCTCCTTACTTATGTTTGTTTTTTAAATTTAATTCTATTTCTTTTTGGAGTAAATTTGATTAGAGTCTTTTGATTGTCTGGCTGTACAGAATCTGCTCAATGATTCCTACATATGTCTGTTCATCTTCGGATTCTGTTACCATGTATGTGAATACAGAATGTATATTTTAAAGGTATTGGTGATTATATAATTCATATAGTTTATCTGTTATATGTTTATATGCATGTAACATACATTAGTATATTTATGTTAATCCCATAGTCCTAATTTACCCATCCTCCCCCCTTTCATTTTGGCTAACCATTAGTTTATTTGATAAGTCTGTGAGTGTCTTTTTCTGTGGAAATATGTTCATTGGTAGCAATCTTAGGATAACATGTATAAATGATATCATAGGATATTTGTCATACCCTTTTGACTTACTTAACCTTATATTATTATTTCTAGGCTCTCCTGTAGTCCTGAAAACAGCATTGTTCATTTTTTCCCCGAGGCTACTATTCCATTCTGTCCATATACCACTTCTTCTCTGTCCATTCATCTGTTTATGGACCTTTTTTTGCTTCCATGTCTTGGCTATTTCAGTATTGCTGCAGTGCACATTTGACTGCCTGTGTCTTTCCGATTCTGGTGGTCTTAGGTTATAAGCCCGAGAGGTGCCCTGCCGCATCATATGGTAGCTCAATTTCTACCTTTTCAAGCGGCTCCATTCAGTTTGCGTTAGTGCTGTTACCACTTTACATCCCAGCAGCAGATAGAAGGTACACATTTCTCTAAAACCCCTTCAGCATTTATAGTTTGTAGACTTTTTGCTGATGGCCATTTGACTGTTGTGAGCTGAAACCTTTATGGAGGTTGGATACGCATGTGGCGAATAATTCCTTATACTGATCTTTAGGCATATCCTTTTTCTTCTTTTCCTTTTTTTGTTAAAGTGTGAGTACAACTTCCCTCTTCATATTCACTTTTTGAAAAATTTCTCATGTGTTGAATTTTCTTGCCTATTCCCTACCCAAGGGCACTTTTTGAGGGCAGGTGTCATTTAGACCCCTGCAGTCGTTGTGACTCTTAAGCAACCATTAGCACTGGGTTTAAAGCTGCTGTTGTGGGAAACAGCCACAAGGCGGCAGCATTATTACGTTCTCAACTCTTGTTACTAGGGCAACAGAATCTTCCTGGAGGTAGTGTTCTGAGGTTGTAAATTAGAGTGGAATGTGCTGGGACAAGCCCCCAGAAGTTTATGTCTCCTTACTTATGTTTGTTTTTTAAATTTCAGTTCTATTTCTTATCAGCGTAAATTTGATTAGAGTGTTTTGATTGCCTGGCTGTACAGGATCTGCTCAATGATTCATACATATGTCTGTTCATCTTCGGGTCCTGTTACCATGTATGTGATTACAAAATGTATATTTTAAAGGTATTGGTGATTATATAATTCATACAGTTTATCTGTTATATGTTTTTATACACTTAACATACATTAGTATATGTATGTTAACCCCATAGTCCTAATTTACCCATCCTCCCACCTTTCATTTTGCTAACCATTAGTTTATTTGATAAGTCTGTGAGTGTCTTTTTCTGTGGAAATATGTTCATTGGTAGCAATCTTAGGATAACATGTATAAATGTTTTCATAGGATTTTGTCGTACCCTTTTGAGTTACTTAACGTTATATGATTATTTCTAGGCTCAACTGTAGTCCTGAAAACGGCATTGTTCATTTTTTTCCCGAGGCTACTATTCTATTTGGTACGTATACCACTTCTTCTTTGTCCATTCATCTGTTCATGAACCTTTTTTCTGCTTCCATGTCTTGGCTATTTCAATATTGCTGCAGTGCTCATTTGCCTGCCTGTGTCTTTCCGATTCAGGTGGTCTTAGGTTATAGGCCCAAAAGGTGACCTGCCGCATCATATGGTAGCTCAATTTTTATCTTTTCATGCAGCTCCATTCAGTTTGTGTTAGTGCTGTTACCACTTTACATCCCACCAGCAGCCAGAAGGTACACAGTTCTCTAAAACCCCTTCAGCATTTATAGTTTGTAGACATTTTGCTGATGGAAACGACTGGTGTGAGCTGAAACCTTTTTGAATTTGAATTTGCATGTGTCTATTAATTCATTCTACTGAACTTTAGGCATGTCCTTTTTTTTCTTTTCCTTTTTATTCAAAGAGTGAGTACAACTTCCCTCCTCTTATTGACTTCTTAAAAAATTTCTCATGTGTTGAATATTATTGCCTATTCCCTACCCCAGGGCATTTTTCAGGGCAGGTGTCATTTAGAGCCCTGCAGTCCATGTGACTATTAAGCAACCATTAGCACTGGGTTTAAAGCTGCTGTTGTGGGAAAGAGCCAGAAGGCGGCAGCATTATTACGTTCTCATCTCTTGTTACTAGGGCAACAGAATCTTCCTGGAGGTAGTGTTCCGAGGTTGTAAATTAGAGTGGAATGTGCTGGGACAAGCCCCCAGAAGTTTATGTCTCCTTACTTAGGTTTGTTTTTTAAATTTAATTTCTATTTCTTATCTGAGTAAATTTGATTAGAGTGTTTTGATTGTCTGGCTGTACAGAATCTGCTCAATGATTCCTACATATGTCTGTTCATCTTCGCATTCTGTTACCATGAATGTGATTACAGAATGTATATTTTAAAGGTATTGGTGATTATATAATTCATACAGTTTATCTGTTATATGTTTTTATACACTTAACATACATTAGTATATGTATGTTAACCCCATAGTCCTAATTTACCCGTCCTCCCACCTTTCATTTTGGCTAACAATTAGTTTATTTCATAAGTCTGTGAGTGTCTTTTTCTGTGGAAATATGTTCATTGGTAGCAATCTTAGGATAACATGTATAAATGATATCATAGGATAATTGTCATACCCTTTTGACTTACTTAACCTTATATGATTATTTCTAGGCTCTACTGTAGTCCTGAAAACGGCATTGTTCATTTTTTCCCCGAGGCTACTATTACATTCTGTCCATATACCACTTCTTCTCTGTCCATTCATCTGTTTATGGACATTTTTTTTGCTTCCATGTCTTTGCTATTTCAATATTGCTGCAGTGCACATTTGACTGCCTGTGTCTTTCCGAATCTGGTAATCTTAGGTTATAAGCCGAAGAGGTGCCCTGCCGCATCATATGGTAGCTCAATTTTTACCTTTTCAAGCAGCTCCATTCAGTTTGCGTTAGTGCTGTTACCACTTTACATCCCAGTAGCAGATAGAAGGTATACATTTCTCTAAAACCCCTTCAGCATTTATAGTTTGTAGACTTTTTGCTGATGGCCATTTGACTGGTGTGAGCTGAAACCTTTTTGGAGGTTGGATACGCATGTGGCGAATAATTCCTTATACTGATCTTTAGGCATATCCTTTTTCTTCTTTTCCTTTTTTTGTTAAAGTGTGAGTACAACTTCCCTCTTCATATTCACTTTTTGAAAAATTTCTCATGTGTTGAATTTTTTTGCGTATTCCCTACCCCAGGGCATTTTTTGATGGCAGGTGTCATTTAGACCCCTGCAGTCGTTTTGACTATTAAGCAACCCTTAGCACTGGGTTTAAAGCTGCTGTTGTGGGAAACAGCCACAAGGCGGCAGCATTATTACGTTCTCAACTCTTGTTACTATGGCAACAGAGTCTTCCTGGAGGTAGTGTTCCGAGGTTGTAAATTAGAGTGGAATGTGCTGGGACAAGCCTCCAGAAGTTTATGTCTCCTTACTTATGTTTGTTTTTTAAATTTAATTTCTATTTCTTATCGGAGTAAATTTGATTTTAGTGTTTTGATTGCCTGGCTGTACAGAATCTGCTCAATGATTCATACATATGTCTGTTCATCCTCGGGTCCTGTTACCATGTATGTGATTACAAAATGTATATTTTAAAGGTATTGGTGATTATATAATTCATACAGTTTATCTGTTATATGTTTTTATACACTTAACATACATTAGTATATGTATGTTAACCCCATAGTCCTAGTTAACCCATCCTCCCACCTTTCATTTTTCCTAACCATTAGTTTATTTCATAAGTCTGTGAGTGTCTTTTTCTGTGGAAATATGTTCATTGGTAGCAATCTTAGGATAACATGTATAAATGTTATCATAGGATATTTGTCGTACCCTTTTGAGTTACTTAAGCTTATATGATTATTTCTAGGCTCAACTGTAGTCCTGAAAACGGCATTGTTCATTTTTTTCCCGAGGCTACTATTCTATTTGGTACGTATACCACTTCTTCTTTGTCCATTCATCTGTTTATGAACCTTTTTTCTGCTTCCATGTCTTGGCTATTTCAGTATTGCTGCAGTGCTCATTTGCCTGCCTGTGTCTTTCCGATTCAGGTGGTCTTAGGTTATAGGCCCAAAAGGTGACCTGCCGCATCATATGGTAGCTCAATTTTTATCTTTTCATGCAGCTCCATTCAGTTTGTGTTAGTGCTGTTACCACTTTACATCCCACCAGCAGCTAGAAGGTACACAGTTCTCTAAAACCCCTTCAGCATTTATAGTTTGTAGACATTTTGCTGATGGAAACGATTGGTGTGAGCTGAAACCTTTTTCCATTTGAATTTGCATGTGTCTAATAATTCATTCTACTGAGCTTTAGGCATGTCCTTTTTTTTCTTTTCCTTTTTTTTTAAAGAGTGAGTACAACTTCCCTCCTCTTATTGATTTCTTGAAAAATTTCTCATGTGTTGAATATTCTTGCCTATTCCTTACCCCAGGGCATTTTTCAGGGCAGGTGTCATTTAGAGCCCTGCAGTCCATGTGACTATTAAGCAACCATTAGCACTGTGTTTAAATCTGCTGTTGTGGGAAAGAGCCACAAGGCGGCAGCATTATTACGTTCTCATCTCTTGTTACTAGGGCAACAGAATCTTCCTGGAGGTAGTGTTCCGAGGTTGTAAATTAGAGTGGAATGTGCTGGGACAAGCCCCCAGAAGTTTATGTCTCCTTACTTAGGTTTGTTTTTTAAATTTAATTTCTATTTCTTATCGGAGTAAATTTGATTAGAGTGTTTTGATTGTCTGGCTGTACAGAAACTGCTCAATGATTCCTACATATGTCTGTTCATCTTCGGATTCTGTTACCATGTATGTGATTACAGAATGTATATTTTAAAGGTATTGGTGATTATATAATTCATACAGTTTATCTGTTATATGTTTTTATACACTTAACATACATTAGTATATGTATGTTAACCCCATAGTCCTAATTTACCCGTCCTCCCACCTTTCATTTTGGCTAACAATTAGTTTATTTCATAAGTCTGTGAGTGTCTTTTTCTGTGGAAATATGTTCATTGGTAGCAATCTTAGGATAACATGTATAAATGATATCATAGGATAATTGTCATACCCTTTTGACTTACTTAACCTTATATGATTATTTCTAGGCTCTACTGTAGTCCTGAAAACGGCATTGTTCATTTTTTCCCCGAGGCTACTATTCCATTCTGTCCATATACCACTTCTTCTCTGTCCATTCATCTGTTTATGGACATTTTTTTTGCTTCCATGTCTTTGCTATTTCAATATTGCTGCAGTGCACATTTGACTGCCTGTGTCTTTCCGATTCTGGTAGTCTTAGGTTATAAGCCCAAGAGGTGCCCTGCTGCATCATATGGTAGCTCAATTTTTACCTTTTCAAGCAGCTCCATTCAGTTTGCGTTAGTGCTGTTACCACTTTACATCCCACCAGCAGCTAGAAGGTATACATTTCTCTAAAACCCCTTCAGCATTTATAGTTTATACACATTTTGCTGATGGAAATGACTGGTGTGAGCTGAAACCTTTTTGGAGGTTGGATACGCATGTGGCGAATAATTCCTTATACTGATCTTTAGGCATATCCTTTTTCTTCTTTTCCTTTTTTTGTTAAAGTGTGAGTACAACTTCCCTCTTCATATTCACTTTTTGAAAAATTTCTCATGTGTTGAATTTTCTTGCGTATTCCCTACCCCAGGGCATTTTTTGAGGGCAGGTGTCATTTAGACCCCTGCAGTCGTTTTGACTATTAAGCAACCATTAGCACTGGGTTTAAAGCTGCTGTTGTGGGAAACAGCCACAAGGCGGCAGCATTATTACGTTCTCAACTCTTGTTACTATGGCAACAGAGTCTTCCTGGAGGTAGTGTTCCGAGGTTGTAAATTAGAGTGGAATGTGCTGGGACAAGCCTCCAGAAGTTTATGTCTCCTTACTTATGTTTGTTTTTTAAATTTAATTTCTATTTCTTATCGGAGTAAATTTGATTTTAGTGTTTTGATTGCCTGGCTGTACAGAATCTGCTCAATGATTCATACATATGTCTGTTCATCCTCGGGTCCTGTTACCATGTATGTGATTACAAAATGTATATTTTAAAGGTATTGGTGATTATATAATTCATACAGTTTATCTGTTATATGTTTTTATACACTTAACATACATTAGTATATGTATGTTAACCCCATAGTCCTAGTTAACCCATCCTCCCACCTTTCATTTTGGCTAACCATTAGTTTATTTGATAAGTCTGTGAGTGTCTTTTTCTGTGGAAATATGTTCATTGGTAGCTATCTTAGGATACATGTATAAATGTTATCATAGGATATTTGTCGTACCCTTTTGAGTTACTTAACCTTATATGATTATTTCTAGGCTCAACTGTAGTCCTGAAAACGGCATTGTTCATTTTTTTCCCGAGGCTAGTATTCTATTTGGTACGTATACCACTTCTTCTTTGTCCATTCATCTGTTTATGAACCTTTTTTCTGCTTCCATGTCTTGGCTATTTCAGTATTGCTGCAGTGCACATTTGACTGCCTGTGTCTTTCCGATTCTGGTGGTCTTAGGTTATAAGCCCGAGAGGTGCCCTGCCGCATCATATGGTAGCTCAATTTCTACCTTTTCAAGCGGCTCCATTCAGTTTGCGTTAGTGCTGTTACCACTTTACATCCCAGCAGCAGATAGAAGGTACACATTTCTCTAAAACCCCTTCAGCATTTATAGTTTGTAGACTTTTTGCTGATGGCCATTTGACTGTTGTGAGCTGAAACCTTTATGGAGGTTGGATACGCATGTGGCGAATAATTCCTTATACTGATCTTTAGGCATATCCTTTTTCTTCTTTTCCTTTTTTTGTTAAAGTGTGAGTACAACTTCCCTCTTCATATTCACTTTTTGAAAAATTTCTCATGTGTTGAATTTTCTTGCCTATTCCCTACCCAAGGGCACTTTTTGAGGGCAGGTGTCATTTAGACCCCTGCAGTCGTTGTGACTCTTAAGCAACCATTAGCACTGGGTTTAAAGCTGCTGTTGTGGGAAACAGCCACAAGGCGGCAGCATTATTACGTTCTCAACTCTTGTTACTAGGGCAACAGAATCTTCCTGGAGGTAGTGTTCTGAGGTTGTAAATTAGAGTGGAATGTGCTGGGACAAGCCCCCAGAAGTTTATGTCTCCTTACTTATGTTTGTTTTTTAAATTTAATTTCTATTTCTTATCAGCGTAAATTTGATTAGAGTGTTTTGATTGCCTGGCTGTACAGGATCTGCTCAATGATTCATACATATGTCTGTTCATCTTCGGGTCCTGTTACCATGTATGTGATTACAAAATGTATATTTTAAAGGTATTGGTGATTATATAATTCATACAGTTTATCTGTTATATGTTTTTATACACTTAACATACATTAGTATATGTATGTTAACCCCATAGTCCTAATTTACCCATCCTCCCACCTTTCATTTTGCTAACCATTAGTTTATTTGATAAGTCTGTGAGTGTCTTTTTCTGTGGAAATATGTTCATTGGTAGCAATCTTAGGATAACATGTATAAATGTTTTCATAGGATTTTGTCGTACCCTTTTGAGTTACTTAACGTTATATGATTATTTCTAGGCTCAACTGTAGTCCTGAAAACGGCATTGTTCATTTTTTTCCCGAGGCTACTATTCTATTTGGTACGTATACCACTTCTTCTTTGTCCATTCATCTGTTCATGAACCTTTTTTCTGCTTCCATGTCTTGGCTATTTCAATATTGCTGCAGTGCTCATTTGCCTGCCTGTGTCTTTCCGATTCAGGTGGTCTTAGGTTATAGGCCCAAAAGGTGACCTGCCGCATCATATGGTAGCTCAATTTTTATCTTTTCAAGCAGCTCCATTCAGTTTGTGTTAGTGCTGTTACCACTTTACATCCCACCAGCAGCTAGAAGGTACACAGTTCTCTAAAACCCCTTCAGCATTTATAGTTTATAGACATTTTGCTGATGGAAATGACTGGTGTGAGCTGAAACCTTTTTGAATTTGAATTTGGATGTGTCTAATAATTCCTTATACTGAGCTTTAGGCATGTCCTTTTTTTTCTTTTCCTTTTTTTTAAAGAGTGAGTACAACTTCCCTCCTCTTATTGACTTCTTGAAAAATTTCTCATGTGTTGAATTTTCTTGCCTTTTCCCTACCCCAGGGCATTTTTCAGGGCAGGTGTCATTTAGAGCCCTGCAGTCGTTGTGACTCTTAAGCAACCATTAGCACTGGGTTTAATGCTGCTGTTGTGGGAAACAGCCACAAGGCAGCAGCATTATTACGTTCTCATCTCTTGTTACTAGGGCAACAGAATCTTCCTGGAGGTAGTGTTCCGTGGTTGTAAATTAGAGTGGAATGTGCTGGGACGAGCCCCCAGAAGTTTATGTCTCCTTACTTATGTTTGTTTTTTAAATTTAATTCTATTTCTTTTTGGAGTAAATTTGATTAGAGTCTTTTGATTGTCTGGCTGTACAGAATCTGCTCAATGATTCCTACATATGTCTGTTCATCTTCGGATTCTGTTACCATGTATGTGAATACAGAATGTATATTTTAAAGGTATTGGTGATTATATAATTCATATAGTTTATCTGTTATATGTTTATATGCATGTAACATACATTAGTATATTTATGTTAATCCCATAGTCCTAATTTACCCATCCTCCCCCCTTTCATTTTGGCTAACCATTAGTTTATTTGATAAGTCTGTGAGTGTCTTTTTCTGTGGAAATATGTTCATTGGTAGCAATCTTAGGATAACATGTATAAATGATATCATAGGATATTTGTCATACCCTTTTGACTTACTTAACCTTATATTATTATTTCTAGGCTCTCCTGTAGTCCTGAAAACAGCATTGTTCATTTTTTCCCCGAGGCTACTATTCCATTCTGTCCATATACCACTTCTTCTCTGTCCATTCATCTGTTTATGGACCTTTTTTTGCTTCCATGTCTTGGCTATTTCAGTATTGCTGCAGTGCACATTTGACTGCCTGTGTCTTTCCGATTCTGGTGGTCTTAGGTTATAAGCCCGAGAGGTGCCCTGCCGCATCATATGGTAGCTCAATTTCTACCTTTTCAAGCGGCTCCATTCAGTTTGCGTTAGTGCTGTTACCACTTTACATCCCAGCAGCAGATAGAAGGTACACATTTCTCTAAAACCCCTTCAGCATTTATAGTTTGTAGACTTTTTGCTGATGGCCATTTGACTGTTGTGAGCTGAAACCTTTATGGAGGTTGGATACGCATGTGGCGAATAATTCCTTATACTGATCTTTAGGCATATCCTTTTTCTTCTTTTCCTTTTTTTGTTAAAGTGTGAGTACAACTTCCCTCTTCATATTCACTTTTTGAAAAATTTCTCATGTGTTGAATTTTCTTGCCTATTCCCTACCCAAGGGCACTTTTTGAGGGCAGGTGTCATTTAGACCCCTGCAGTCGTTGTGACTCTTAAGCAACCATTAGCACTGGGTTTAAAGCTGCTGTTGTGGGAAACAGCCACAAGGCGGCAGCATTATTACGTTCTCAACTCTTGTTACTAGGGCAACAGAATCTTCCTGGAGGTAGTGTTCTGAGGTTGTAAATTAGAGTGGAATGTGCTGGGACAAGCCCCCAGAAGTTTATGTCTCCTTACTTATGTTTGTTTTTTAAATTTCAGTTCTATTTCTTATCAGCGTAAATTTGATTAGAGTGTTTTGATTGCCTGGCTGTACAGGATCTGCTCAATGATTCATACATATGTCTGTTCATCTTCGGGTCCTGTTACCATGTATGTGATTACAAAATGTATATTTTAAAGGTATTGGTGATTATATAATTCATACAGTTTATCTGTTATATGTTTTTATACACTTAACATACATTAGTATATGTATGTTAACCCCATAGTCCTAATTTACCCATCCTCCCACCTTTCATTTTGCTAACCATTAGTTTATTTCATAAGTCTGTGAGTGTCTTTTTCTGTGGAAATATGTTCATTGGTAGCAATCTTAGGATAACATGTATAAATATTATCATAGGATCTTTGTTGTACCCTTTTGAGTTAGTTAACCTTATATGATTATTTCTAGGCTCAACTGTAGTCCTGAAAACGGCGTTGTTCATTTTTTTCCCCAGGCTACTATTCTATTTGGTACGTATACTACTTCTTCTTTGTCCATTCATCTGTTTATGAACCTTTTTTCTGCTTCCATGTCTTGGCTATTTCAATATTGCTGCAGTGCTCATTTGCCTGCCTGTGTCTTTCCGATTCAGGTGGTCTTAGGTTATAGGCCCAAAGGGTGACCTGCTGCATCATATGGTAGCTCAATTTTTACCTTTTCAAGAAGCTCCATTCAGTTTGCGTTAGTGCTGTTACCACTTTACATCCCACCAGCAGCTAGAAGGTACACAGTTCTCTAAAACCCCTTCAGCATTTATAGTTTATAGACATTTTGCTGATGGAAATGACTGGTGTGAGCTGAAACCTTTTTGAATTTGAATTTGGATGTGTCTAATAATTCCTTATACTGAGCTTTAGGCATGTCCTTTTTTTTCTTTTCCTTTTTTTTAAAGAGTGAGTACAACTTCCCTCCTCTTATTGACTTCTTGAAAAATTTCTCATGTGTTGAATTTTCTTGCCTATTCCCTACCCCAGGGCATTTTTCAGGGCAGGTGTCATTTAGAGCCCTGCAGTCCTTGTGACTATTAAGCAACCATTAGCACTGGGTTTAATGCTGCTGTTGTGGGAAACAGCCGCAAGGCAGCAGCATTATTACGTTCTCATCTCTTGTTACTAGGGCAACAGAATCTTCCTGGAGGTAGTGTTCCGTGGTTGTAAATTAGAGTGGAATGTGCTGGGACGAGCCCCCAGAAGTTTATGTCTCCTTACTTATGTTTGTTTTTTAAATTTAATTCTGTTTCTTTTTGGAGTAAATTTGATTAGAGTCTTTTGATTGTCTGGCTGTACAGAATCTGCTCAATGATTCCTACATATGTCTGTTCATCTTCGGATTCTGTTACCATGTATGTGAATACAGAATGTATATTTTAAAGGTATTGGTGATTATATAATTCATATAGTTTATCTGTTATATGTTTATATGCATGTAACATACATTAGTATATTTATGTTAATCCCATAGTCCTAATTTACCCATCCTCCCCCCTTTCATTTTGGCTAACCATTAGTTTATTTGATAAGTCTGTGAGTGTCTTTTTCTGTGGAAATATGTTCATTGGTAGCAATCTTAGGATAACATGTATAAATGATATCATAGGATATTTGTCATACCCTTTTGACTTACTTAACCTTATATTATTATTTCTAGGCTCTCCTGTAGTCCTGAAAACGGCATTGTTCATTTTTTCCCCGAGGCTACTATTCCATTCTGTCCATATACCACTTCTTCTCTGTCCATTCATCTGTTTATGGACCTTTTTTTGCTTCCATGTCTTGGCTATTTCAGTATTGCTGCAGTGCACATTTGACTGCCTGTGTCTTTCCGATTCTGGTGGTCTTAGGTTATAAGCCCGAGAGGTGCCCTGCCGCATCATTTGGTAGCTCAATTTCTACCTTTTCAAGCGGCTCCATTCAGTTTGCGTTAGTGCTGTTACCACTTTACATCCCAGCAGCAGATAGAAGGTACACATTTCTCTAAAACCCCTTCAGCATTTATAGTTTGTAGACTTTTTGCTGATGGCCATTTGACTGTTGTGAGCTGAAACCTTTATGGAGGTTGGATACGCATGTGGCGAATAATTCCTTATACTGATCTTTAGGCATATCCTTTTTCTTCTTTTCCTTTTTTTGTTAAAGTGTGAGTACAACTTCCCTCTTCATATTCACTTTTTGAAAAATTTCTCATGTGTTGAATTTTCTTGCCTATTCCCTACCCAAGGGCACTTTTTGAGGGCAGGTGTCATTTAGACCCCTGCAGTCGTTGTGACTCTTAAGCAACCATTAGCACTGGGTTTAAAGCTGCTGTTGTGGGAAACAGCCACAAGGCGGCAGCATTATTACGTTCTCAACTCTTGTTACTAGGGCAACAGAATCTTCCTGGAGGTAGTGTTCTGAGGTTGTAAATTAGAGTGGAATGTGCTGGGACAAGCCCCCAGAAGTTTATGTCTCCTTACTTATGTTTGTTTTTTAAATTTCAGTTCTATTTCTTATCAGCGTAAATTTGATTAGAGTGTTTTGATTGCCTGGCTGTACAGGATCTGCTCAATGATTCATACATATGTCTGTTCATCTTCGGGTCCTGTTACCATGTATGTGATTACAAAATGTATATTTTAAAGGTATTGGTGATTATATAATTCATACAGTTTATCTGTTATATGTTTTTATACACTTAACATACATTAGTATATGTATGTTAACCCCATAGTCCTAATTTACCCATCCTCCCACCTTTCATTTTGCTAACCATTAGTTTATTTGATAAGTCTGTGAGTGTCTTTTTCTGTGGAAATATGTTCATTGGTAGCAATCTTAGGATAACATGTATAAATGTTTTCATAGGATTTTGTCGTACCCTTTTGAGTTACTTAACGTTATATGATTATTTCTAGGCTCAACTGTAGTCCTGAAAACGGCATTGTTCATTTTTTTCCCGAGGCTACTATTCTATTTGGTACGTATACCACTTCTTCTTTGTCCATTCATCTGTTCATGAACCTTTTTTCTGCTTCCATGTCTTGGCTATTTCAATATTGCTGCAGTGCTCATTTGCCTGCCTGTGTCTTTCCGATTCAGGTGGTCTTAGGTTATAGGCCCAAAAGGTGACCTGCCGCATCATATGGTAGCTCAATTTTTATCTTTTCATGCAGCTCCATTCAGTTTGTGTTAGTGCTGTTACCACTTTACATCCCACCAGCAGCCAGAAGGTACACAGTTCTCTAAAACCCCTTCAGCATTTATAGTTTGTAGACATTTTGCTGATGGAAACGACTGGTGTGAGCTGAAACCTTTTTGAATTTGAATTTGCATGTGTCTATTAATTCATTCTACTGACCTTTAGGCATGTCCTTTTTTTTCTTTTCCTTTTTATTCAAAGAGTGAGTACAACTTCCCTCCTCTTATTGACTTCTTAAAAAATTTCTCATGTGTTGAATATTATTGCCTATTCCCTACCCCAGGGCATTTTTCAGGGCAGGTGTCATTTAGAGCCCTGCAGTCCATGTGACTATTAAGCAACCATTAGCACTGGGTTTAAAGCTGCTGTTGTGGGAAAGAGCCAGAAGGCGGCAGCATTATTACGTTCTCATCTCTTGTTACTAGGGCAACAGAATCTTCCTGGAGGTAGTGTTCCGAGGTTGTAAATTAGAGTGGAATGTGCTGGGACAAGCCCCCAGAAGTTTATGTCTCCTTACTTAGGTTTGTTTTTTAAATTTAATTTCTATTTCTTATCTGAGTAAATTTGATTAGAGTGTTTTGATTGTCTGGCTGTACAGAATCTGCTCAATGATTCCTACATATGTCTGTTCATCTTCGCATTCTGTTACCATGAATGTGATTACAGAATGTATATTTTAAAGGTATTGGTGATTATATAATTCATACAGTTTATCTGTTATATGTTTTTATACACTTAACATACATTAGTATATGTATGTTAACCCATAGTCCTAATTTACCCGTCCTCCCACCTTTCATTTTGGCTAACAATTAGTTTATTTCATAAGTCTGTGAGTGTCTTTTTCTGTGGAAATATGTTCATTGGTAGCAATCTTAGGATAACATGTATAAATGATATCATAGGATAATTGTCATACCCTTTTGACTTACTTAACCTTATATGATTATTTCTAGGCTCTACTGTAGTCCTGAAAACGGCATTGTTCATTTTTTCCCCGAGGCTACTATTACATTCTGTCCATATACCACTTCTTCTCTGTCCATTCATCTGTTTATGGACATTTTTTTTGCTTCCATGTCTTTGCTATTTCAATATTGCTGCAGTGCACATTTGACTGCCTGTGTCTTTCCGAATCTGGTAGTCTTAGGTTATAAGCCGAAGAGGTGCCCTGCCGCATCATATGGTAGCTCAATTTTTACCTTTTCAAGCAGCTCCATTCAGTTTGCGTTAGTGCTGTTACCACTTTACATCCCAGTAGCAGATAGAAGGTATACATTTCTCTAAAACCCCTTCAGCATTTATAGTTTGTAGACTTTTTGCTGATGGCCATTTGACTGGTGTGAGCTGAAACCTTTTTGGAGGTTGGATACGCATGTGGCGAATAATTCCTTATACTGATCTTTAGGCATATCCTTTTTCTTCTTTTCCTTTTTTTGTTAAAGTGTGAGTACAACTTCCCTCTTCATATTCACTTTTTGAAAAATTTCTCATGTGTTGAATTTTTTTGCGTATTCCCTACCCCAGGGCATTTTTTGATGGCAGGTGTCATTTAGACCCCTGCAGTCGTTTTGACTATTAAGCAACCCTTAGCACTGGGTTTAAAGCTGCTGTTGTGGGAAACAGCCACAAGGCGGCAGCATTATTACGTTCTCAACTCTTGTTACTATGGCAACAGAGTCTTCCTGGAGGTAGTGTTCCGAGGTTGTAAATTAGAGTGGAATGTGCTGGGACAAGCCTCCAGAAGTTTATGTCTCCTTACTTATGTTTGTTTTTTAAATTTAATTTCTATTTCTTATCGGAGTAAATTTGATTTTAGTGTTTTGATTGCCTGGCTGTACAGAATCTGCTCAATGATTCATACATATGTCTGTTCATCCTCGGGTCCTGTTACCATGTATGTGATTACAAAATGTATATTTTAAAGGTATTGGTGATTATATAATTCATACAGTTTATCTGTTATATGTTTTTATACACTTAACATACATTAGTATATGTATGTTAACCCCATAGTCCTAGTTAACCCATCCTCCCACCTTTCATTTTTCCTAACCATTAGTTTATTTCATAAGTCTGTGAGTGTCTTTTTCTGTGGAAATATGTTCATTGGTAGCAATCTTAGGATAACATGTATAAATGTTATCATAGGATATTTGTCGTACCCTTTTGAGTTACTTAAGCTTATATGATTATTTCTAGGCTCAACTGTAGTCCTGAAAACGGCATTGTTCATTTTTTTCCCGAGGCTACTATTCTATTTGGTACGTATACCACTTCTTCTTTGTCCATTCATCTGTTTATGAACCTTTTTTCTGCTTCCATGTCTTGGCTATTTCAGTATTGCTGCAGTGCTCATTTGCCTGCCTGTGTCTTTCCGATTCAGGTGGTCTTAGGTTATAGGCCCAAAAGGTGACCTGCCGCATCATATGGTAGCTCAATGTTTATCTTTTCATGCAGCTCCATTCAGTTTGTGTTAGTGCTGTTACCACTTTACATCCCACCAGCAGCTAGAAGGTACACAGTTCTCTAAAACCCCTTCAGCATTTATAGTTTGTAGACATTTTGCTGATGGAAACGATTGGTGTGAGCTGAAACCTTTTTCCATTTGAATTTGCATGTGTCTAATAATTCATTCTACTGAGCTTTAGGCATGTCCTTTTTTTTCTTTTCCTTTTTTTTTAAAGAGTGAGTACAACTTCCCTCCTCTTATTGATTTCTTGAAAAATTTCTCATGTGTTGAATATTCTTGCTTATTCCTTACCCCAGGGCATTTTTCAGGGCAGGTGTCATTTAGAGCCCTGCAGTCCATGTGACTATTAAGCAACCATTAGCACTGTGTTTAAATCTGCTGTTGTGGGAAAGAGCCACAAGGCGGCAGCATTATTACGTTCTCATCTCTTGTTACTAGGGCAACAGAATCTTCCTGGAGGTAGTGTTCCGAGGTTGTAAATTAGAGTGGAATGTGCTGGGACAAGCCCCCAGAAGTTTATGTCTCCTTACTTAGGTTTGTTTTTTAAATTTAATTTCTATTTCTTATCGGAGTAAATTTGATTAGAGTGTTTTGATTGTCTGGCTGTACAGAAACTGCTCAATGATTCCTACATATGTCTGTTCATCTTCGGATTCTGTTACCATGTATGTGATTACAGAATGTATATTTTAAAGGTATTGGTGATTATATAATTCATACAGTTTATCTGTTATATGTTTTTATACACTTAACATACATTAGTATATGTATGTTAACCCCATAGTCCTAATTTACCCGTCCTCCCACCTTTCATTTTGGCTAACAATTAGTTTATTTCATAAGTCTGTGAGTGTCTTTTTCTGTGGAAATATGTTCATTGGTAGCAATCTTAGGATAACATGTATAAATGATATCATAGGATAATTGTCATACCCTTTTGAGTTACTTAACCTTATATGATTATTTCTAGGCTCTACTGTAGTCCTGAAAACGGCATTGTTCATTTTTTCCCCGAGGCTACTATTCCATTCTGTCCATATACCACTTCTTCTCTGTCCATTCATATGTTTATGGACATTTTTTTTGCTTCCATGTCTTTGCTATTTCAATATTGCTGCAGTGCACATTTGACTGCCTGTGTCTTTCCGATTCTGGTAGTCTTAGGTTATAAGCCCAAGAGGTGCCCTGCTGCATCATATGGTAGCTCAATTTTTACCTTTTCAAGCAGCTCCATTCAGTTTGCGTTAGTGCTGTTACCACTTTACATCCCACCAGCAGCTAGAAGGTATACATTTCTCTAAAACCCCTTCAGCATTTATAGTTTATACACATTTTGCTGATGGAAATGACTGGTGTGAGCTGAAACCTTTTTGGAGGTTGGATATGCATGTGGCGAATAATTCCTTATACTGATCTTTAGGCATATCCTTTTTCTTCTTTTCCTTTTTTTGTTAAAGTGTGAGTACAACTTCCCTCTTCATATTCACTTTTTGAAAAATTTCTCATGTGTTGAATTTTCTTGCGTATTCCCTACCCCAGGGCATTTTTTGAGGGCAGGTGTCATTTAGACCCCTGCAGTCGTTTTGACTATTAAGCAACCATTAGCACTGGGTTTAAAGCTGCTGTTGTGGGAAACAGCCACAAGGCGGCAGCATTATTACGTTCTCAACTCTTGTTACTATGGCAACAGAGTCTTCCTGGAGGTAGTGTTCCGAGGTTGTAAATTAGAGTGGAATGTGCTGGGACAAGCCTCCAGAAGTTTATGTCTCCTTACTTATGTTTGTTTTTTAAATTTAATTTCTATTTCTTATCGGAGTAAATTTGATTTTAGTGTTTTGATTGCCTGGCTGTACAGAATCTGCTCAATGATTCATACATATGTCTGTTCATCCTCGGGTCCTGTTACCATGTATGTGATTACAAAATGTATATTTTAAAGGTATTGGTGATTATATAATTCATACAGTTTATCTGTTATATGTTTTTATACACTTAACATACATTAGTATATGTATGTTAACCCCATAGTCCTAGTTAACCCATCCTCCCACCTTTCATTTTGGCTAACCATTAGTTTATTTGATAAGTCTGTGAGTGTCTTTTTCTGTGGAAATATGTTCATTGGTAGCTATCTTAGGATACATGTATAAATGTTATCATAGGATATTTGTCGTACCCTTTTGAGTTACTTAACCTTATATGATTATTTCTAGGCTCAACTGTAGTCCTGAAAACGGCATTGTTCATTTTTTTCCCGAGGCTAGTATTCTATTTGGTACGTATACCACTTCTTCTTTGTCCATTCATCTGTTTATGAACCTTTTTTCTGCTTCCATGTCTTGGCTATTTCAGTATTGCTGCAGTGCACATTTGACTGCCTGTGTCTTTCCGATTCTGGTGGTCTTAGGTTATAAGCCCGAGAGGTGCCCTGCCGCATCATATGGTAGCTCAATTTCTACCTTTTCAAGCGGCTCCATTCAGTTTGCGTTAGTGCTGTTACCACTTTACATCCCAGCAGCAGATAGAAGGTACACATTTCTCTAAAACCCCTTCAGCATTTATAGTTTGTAGACTTTTTGCTGATGGCCATTTGACTGTTGTGAGCTGAAACCTTTATGGAGGTTGGATACGCATGTGGCGAATAATTCCTTATACTGATCTTTAGGCATATCCTTTTTCTTCTTTTCCTTTTTTTGTTAAAGTGTGAGTACAACTTCCCTCTTCATATTCACTTTTTGAAAAATTTCTCATGTGTTGAATTTTCTTGCCTATTTCCTACCCAAGGGCACTTTTTGAGAGCAGGTGTCATTTAGACCCCTGCAGTCGTTGTGACTCTTAAGCAACCATTAGCACTGGGTTTAAAGCTGCTGTTGTGGGAAACAGCCACAAGGCGGCAGCATTATTACGTTCTCAACTCTTGTTACTAGGGCAACAGAATCTTCCTGGAGGTAGTGTTCTGAGGTTGTAAATTAGAGTGGAATGTGCTGGGACAAGCCCCCAGAAGTTTATGTCTCCTTACTTATGTTTGTTTTTTAAATTTCAGTTCTATTTCTTATCAGCGTAAATTTGATTAGAGTGTTTTGATTGCCTGGCTGTACAGGATCTGCTCAATGATTCATACATATGTCTGTTCATCTTCGGGTCCTGTTACCATGTATGTGATTACAAAATGTATATTTTAAAGGTATTGGTGATTATATAATTCATACAGTTTATCTGTTATATGTTTTTATACACTTAACATACATTAGTATATGTATGTTAACCACATAGTCCTAATTTACCCATCCTCCCACCTTTCATTTTGCTAACCATTAGTTTATTTCATAAGTCTGTGAGTGTCTTTTTCTGTGGAAATATGTTCATTGGTAGCAATCTTAGGATAACATGTATAAATATTATCATAGGATCTTTGTCGTACCCTTTTGAGTTAGTTAACCTTATATGATTATTTCTAGGCTCAACTGTAGTCCTGAAAACGGCGTTGTTCATTTTTTTCCCCAGGCTACTATTCTATTTGGTACGTATACTACTTCTTCTTTGTCCATTCATCTGTTTATGAACCGTTTTTTTGCTTCCGTGTCTTGGCTATTTCAGTATTGCTGCAGTGCTCATTTGCCTGCCTGTGTCTTTCCGATTCAGGTGGTCTTAGGTTATAGGCCCAAAGGGTGACCTGCTGCATCATATGGTAGCTCAATTTTTACCTTGTCAAGAAGCTCCATTCAGTTTGCGTTAGTGCTGTTACCACTTTACATCCCACCAGCAGCTAGAAGGTACACAGTTCTCTAAAACCCCTTCAGCATTTATAGTTTATAGACATTTTGCTGATGGTAATGACTGGTGTGAGCTGAAACCTTGTTGAATTTGAATTTGCATGTGTCTAATAATTCCTTATACTGAGCTTTAGGCATGTCCTTTTTTTTCTTTTCCTTTTTTTTAAAGAGTGAGTACAACTTCCCTCCTCTTATTGACTTCTTGAAAAATTTCTCATGTGTTGAATTTTCTTGCCTTTTCCCTACCCCAGGGCATTTTTCAGGGCAGGTGTCATTTAGAGCCCTGCAGTCCTTGTGACTATTAAGCAACCATTAGCACTGGGTTTAATGCTGCTGTTGTGGGAAACAGCCACAAGGCAGCAGCATTATTACGTTCTCATCTCTTGTTACTAGGGCAACAGAATCTTCCTGGAGGTAGTGTTCCGTGGTTGTAAATTAGAGTAGAATGTGCTGGGACGAGCCCCCAGAAGTTTATGTCTCCTTACTTATGTTTGTTTTTTAAATTTAATTCTATTTCTTTTTGGAGTAAATTTGATTAGAGTCTTTTGATTGTCTGGCTGTACAGAATCTGCTCAATGATTCCTACATATGTCTGTTCATCTTCGGATTCTGTTACCATGTATGTGAATACAGAATGTATATTTTAAAGGTATTGGTGATTATATAATTCATATAGTTTATCTGTTATATGTTTATATGCATGTAACATACATTAGTATATTTATGTTAATCCCATAGTCCTAATTTACCCATCCTCCCCCCTTTCATTTTGGCTAACCATTAGTTTATTTGATAAGTCTGTGAGTGTCTTTTTCTGTGGAAATATGTTCATTGGTAGCAATCTTAGGATAACATGTATAAATGATATCATAGGATATTTGTCATACCCTTTTGACTTACTTAACCTTATATTATTATTTCTAGGCTCTCCTGTAGTCCTGAAAACAGCATTGTTCATTTTTTCCCCGAGGCTACTATTCCATTCTGTCCATATACCACTTCTTCTCTGTCCATTCATCTGTTTATGGACCTTTTTTTGCTTCCATGTCTTGGCTATTTCAGTATTGCTGCAGTGCACATTTGACTGCCTGTGTCTTTCCGATTCTGGTGGTCTTAGGTTATAAGCCCGAGAGGTGCCCTGCCGCATCATATGGTAGCTCAATTTCTACCTTTTCAAGCGGCTCCATTCAGTTTGCGTTAGTGCTGTTACCACTTTACATCCCAGCAGCAGATAGAAGGTACACATTTCTCTAAAACCCCTTCAGCATTTATAGTTTGTAGACTTTTTGCTGATGGCCATTTGACTGTTGTGAGCTGAAACCTTTATGGAGGTTGGATACGCATGTGGCGAATAATTCCTTATACTGATCTTTAGGCATATCCTTTTTCTTCTTTTCCTTTTTTTGTTAAAGTGTGAGTACAACTTCCCTCTTCATATTCACTTTTTGAAAAATTTCTCATGTGTTGAATTTTCTTGCCTATTCCCTACCCAAGGGCACTTTTTGAGGGCAGGTGTCATTTAGACCCCTGCAGTCGTTGTGACTCTTAAGCAACCATTAGCACTGGGTTTAAAGCTGCTGTTGTGGGAAACAGCCACAAGGCGGCAGCATTATTACGTTCTCAACTCTTGTTACTAGGGCAACAGAATCTTCCTGGAGGTAGTGTTCTGAGGTTGTAAATTAGAGTGGAATGTGCTGGGACAAGCCCCCAGAAGTTTATGTCTCCTTACTTATGTTTGTTTTTTAAATTTCAGTTCTATTTCTTATCAGCGTAAATTTGATTAGAGTGTTTTGATTGCCTGGCTGTACAGGATCTGCTCAATGATTCATACATATGTCTGTTCATCTTCGGGTCCTGTTACCATGTATGTGATTACAAAATGTATATTTTAAAGGTATTGGTGATTATATAATTCATACAGTTTATCTGTTATATGTTTTTATACACTTAACATACATTAGTATATGTATGTTAACCCCATAGTCCTAATTTACCCATCCTCCCACCTTTCATTTTGCTAACCATTAGTTTATTTCATAAGTCTGTGAGTGTCTTTTTCTGTGGAAATATGTTCATTGGTAGCAATCTTAGGATAACATGTATAAATATTATCATAGGATCTTTGTTGTACCCTTTTGAGTTAGTTAACCTTATATGATTATTTCTAGGCTCAACTGTAGTCCTGAAAACGGCGTTGTTCATTTTTTTCCCCAGGCTACTATTCTATTTGGTACGTATACTACTTCTTCTTTGTCCATTCATCTGTTTATGAACCTTTTTTCTGCTTCCATGTCTTGGCTATTTCAATATTGCTGCAGTGCTCATTTGCCTGCCTGTGTCTTTCCGATTCAGGTGGTCTTAGGTTATAGGCCCAAAGGGTGACCTGCTGCATCATATGGTAGCTCAATTTTTACCTTTTCAAGAAGCTCCATTCAGTTTGCGTTAGTGCTGTTACCACTTTACATCCCACCAGCAGCTAGAAGGTACACAGTTCTCTAAAACCCCTTCAGCATTTATAGTTTATAGACATTTTGCTGATGGTAATGACTGGTGTGAGCTGAAACCTTGTTGAATTTGAATTTGCATGTGTCTAATAATTCCTTATACTGAGCTTTAGGCATGTCCTTTTTTTTCTTTTCCTTTTTTTTAAAGAGTGAGTACAACTTCCCTCCTCTTATTGACTTCTTGAAAAATTTCTCATGTGTTGAATTTTCTTGCCTTTTCCCTACCCCAGGGCATTTTTCAGGGCAGGTGTCATTTAGAGCCCTGCAGTCCTTGTGACTATTAAGCAACCATTAGCACTGGGTTTAATGCTGCTGTTGTGGGAAACAGCCACAAGGCAGCAGCATTATTACGTTCTCATCTCTTGTTACTAGGGCAACAGAATCTTCCTGGAGGTAGTGTTCCGTGGTTGTAAATTAGAGTGGAATGTGCTGGGACGAGCCCCCAGAAGTTTATGTCTCCTTACTTATGTTTGTTTTTTAAATTTAATTCTATTTCTTTTTGGAGTAAATTTGATTAGAGTCTTTTGATTGTCTGGCTGTACAGAATCTGCTCAATGATTCCTACATATGTCTGTTCATCTTCGGATTCTGTTACCATGTATGTGAATACAGAATGTATATTTTAAAGGTATTGGTGATTATATAATTCATATAGTTTATCTGTTATATGTTTATATGCATGTAACATACATTAGTATATTTATGTTAATCCCATAGTCCTAATTTACCCATCCTCCCCCCTTTCATTTTGGCTAACCATTAGTTTATTTGATAAGTCTGTGAGTGTCTTTTTCTGTGGAAATATGTTCATTGGTAGCAATCTTAGGATAACATGTATAAATGATATCATAGGATATTTGTCATACCCTTTTGACTTACTTAACCTTATATTATTATTTCTAGGCTCTCCTGTAGTCCTGAAAACAGCATTGTTCATTTTTTCCCCGAGGCTACTATTCCATTCTGTCCATATACCACTTCTTCTCTGTCCATTCATCTGTTTATGGACCTTTTTTTGCTTCCATGTCTTGGCTATTTCAGTATTGCTGCAGTGCACATTTGACTGCCTGTGTCTTTCCGATTCTGGTGGTCTTAGGTTATAAGCCCGAGAGGTGCCCTGCCGCATCATATGGTAGCTCAATTTCTACCTTTTCAAGCGGCTCCATTCAGTTTGCGTTAGTGCTGTTACCACTTTACATCCCAGCAGCAGATAGAAGGTACACATTTCTCTAAAACCCCTTCAGCATTTATAGTTTGTAGACTTTTTGCTGATGGCCATTTGACTGTTGTGAGCTGAAACCTTTATGGAAGTTGGATACGCATGTGGCGAATAATTCCTTATACTGATCTTTAGGCATATCCTTTTTCTTCTTTTCCTTTTTTTGTTAAAGTGTGAGTACAACTTCCCTCTTCATATTCACTTTTTGAAAAATTTCTCATGTGTTGAATTTTCTTGCCTATTCCCTACCCAAGGGCACTTTTTGAGGGCAGGTGTCATTTAGACCCCTGCAGTCGTTGTGACTCTTAAGCAACCATTAGCACTGGGTTTAAAGCTGCTGTTGTGGGAAACAGCCACAAGGCGGCAGCATTATTACGTTCTCAACTCTTGTTACTAGGGCAACAGAATCTTCCTGGAGGTAGTGTTCTGAGGTTGTAAATTAGAGTGGAATGTGCTGGGACAAGCCCCCAGAAGTTTATGTCTCCTTACTTATGTTTGTTTTTTAAATTTCAGTTCTATTTCTTATCAGCGTAAATTTGATTAGAGTGTTTTGATTGCCTGGCTGTACAGGATCTGCTCAATGATTCATACATATGTCTGTTCATCTTCGGGTCCTGTTACCATGTATGTGATTACAAAATGTATATTTTAAAGGTATTGGTGATTATATAATTCATACAGTTTATCTGTTATATGTTTTTATACACTTAACATACATTAGTATATGTATGTTAACCCCATAGTCCTAGTTAACCCATCCTCCCACCTTTCATTTTGGCTAACCATTAGTTTATTTGATAAGTCTGTGAGTGTCTTTTTCTGTGGAAATATGTTCATTGGTAGCAATCTTAGGATAACATGTATAAATGTTATCATAGGATATTTGTCGTACCCTTTTGAGTTACTTAACGTTATATGATTATTTCTAGGCTCAACTGTAGTCCTGAAAACGGCATTCTTCATTTTTTTCCCGAGGCTACTATTCTATTTGGTACGTATACCACTTCTTCTTTGTCCATTCATCTGTTTATGAACCTTTTTTCTGCTTCCATGTCTTGGCTATTTCAATATTGCTGCAGTGCTCATTTGCCTGCCTGTGTCTTTCCGATTCAGGTGGTCTTAGGTTATAGGCCCAAAAGGTGACCTGCCGCATCATATGGTAGCTCAATTTTTATCTTTTCAAGCAGCTCCATTCAGTTTGTGTTAGTGCTGTTACCACTTTACATCCCACCAGCAGCTAGAAGGTACACAGTTCTCTAAAACCCCTTCAGCATTTATAGTTTGTAGACATTTTGCTGATGGAAACGATTGGTGTGAGCTGAAACCTTTTTCCATTTGAATTTGCATGTGTCTAATAATTCATTCTACTGAGGTTTAGGCATGTCCTTTTTTTTCTTTGCCTTTTTTTTTAAAGAGTGAGTACAACTTCCCTCCTCTTATTGATTTCTTGAAAAATTTCTCATGTGTTGAATATTCTTGCCTATTCCTTACCCCAGGGCATTTTTCAGGGCAGGTGTCATTTAGAGCCCTGCAGTCCTTGTGACTATTAAGCAACTATTAGTACTGGGTTTAAAGCTGCTGTTGTGGGAAACAGCCACAAGGCCGCAGCATTATTACGTTCTCAACTCTTGTTACTACGGCAACAGAGTCTTCCTGGAGGTAGTGTTCCGAGGTTGTAAATTAGAGTGGTATGTGCTGGGACAAGCCCCCAGAAGTTTATGTCTCCTTACTTAGGTTTGTTTTTTAAATTTAATTTCTATTTCTTATCAGAGTAAATTTGATTAGAGTGTTTTGATTGCCTGTCTGTACAGAATCTGCTCAATGATTCATACATATGTCTGTTCATCTTCGGGTCCTGTTACCATGTATGTGATTACAAAATGTATATTTTAAAGGTATTGGTGATTATATAATTCATACAGTTTATCTGTTATATGTTTTTATACACTTAACATACATTAGTATATGTATGTTAACCCCATAGTCCTAATTTACCCATCCTCCCACCTTTCATTTTGGCTAACCATTCGTTTATTTGATAAGTCTGTGAGTGTCTTTTTCTGTGGAAATATGTTCATTGGTAGCAATCTTAGGATAACATGTATAAATGTTTTCATAGGATATTTGTCGTACCCTTTTGACTTACTTAACCTTATATGATTATTTCTAGGCTCCACTGTAGTCCTGAAAACGGCATTGTTCATTTTTTTCCCGAGGCTACTATTCTATTTGGTACGTATACCACTTCTTCTTTGTCCATTCATCTGTTTATGAACCTTTTTTCTGCTTCCATGTCTTGGCTATTTCAATATTGCTGCAGTGCTCATTTGCCTGCCTGTGTCTTTCCGATTCAGGTGGTCTTAGGTTATAGGCCCAAAAGGTGACCTGCCGCATCATATGGTAGCTCAATTTTTATCTTTTCAAGCAGCTCCATTCAGTTTGCGTTAGTGCTGTTACCACTTTACATCCCACCAGCAGCTAGAAGGTACACAGTTCTCTAAAACCCCTTCAGCATTTATAGTTTGTAGACATTTTGCTGATGGAAACGACTGGTGTGAGCTGAAACCTTTTTGAATTTGAATTTGCATGTGTCTAATAATTCATTCTACTGAGCTTTAGGCATGTCCTTTTTTTTCTTTTCCTTTTTTTTTAAAGAGTGAGTACAACTTCCCTCCTCTTATTGACTTCTTGAAAAATTTCTCATGTGTTGAATTTTCTTGCCTATTCCCTACCCCAGGGCATTTTTCAGGGCAGGTGTCATTTAGAGCCCTGCAGTCCATGTGACTATTAAGCAACCATTAGCACTGGGTTTAAAGCTGCTGTTGTGGGAAAGAGCCACAAGGCGGCAGCATTATTACGTTCTCATCTCTTGTTACTAGGGCAACAGAATCTTCCTGGAGGTAGTGTTCCGAGGTTGTAAATTAGAGTGGAATGTGCTGGGACAAGCCCCCAGAAGTTTATGTCTCCTTACTTAGGTTTGTTTTTTAAATTTAATTTCTATTTCTTATCGGAGTAAATTTGATTAGAGTGTTTTGATTGTCTGGCTGTACAGAAACTGCTCAATGATTCCTACATATGTCTGTTCATCTTCGGATTCTGTTACCATGTATGTGATTACAGAATGTATATTTTAAAGGTATTGGTGATTATATAATTCATACAGTTTATCTGTTATATGTTTTTATACACTTAACATACATTAGTATATGTATGTTAACCCCATAGTCCTAGTTTACCCATCCTCCCACCTTTCATTTTGTCTAACCATTGGTTTATTTCATAAGTCTGTGAGTGTCTTTTTCTGTGGAAATATGTTCATTGGTAGCTATCTTAGGATAACATGTATAAATGTTATCATAGGATATTTGTCGTACCCTTTTGAGTTACTTAACGTTATATGATTATTTCTAGGCTCAACTGTAGTCCTGAAAACGGCATTGTTCATTTTTTTCCCGAGGCTACTATTCTATTTGGTACGTATACCACTTCTTCTTTGTCCATTCATCTGTTTATGGACATTTTTTTTGCTTCCATGTCTTTGCTATTTCCATATTGCTGCAGTGCACATTTGACTGCCTGTGTCTTTCCGATTCTGGTAGTCTTAGGTTATAAGCCGAAGAGGTGCCCTGCCGCATCATATGGTAGCTCAATTTTTACCTTTTCAAGCAGCTCCATTCAGTTTGCATTAGTGCTGTTATCACGTTTCATCCCAGCAGCAGATAGAAGGTACACAGTTCTCTAAAACCCCTTCAGCATTTATAGTTTGTAGACATTTTGCTGATGGAAACGACTGGTGTGAGCTGAAACCTTTTTGAATTTGAATTTGCATGTGTCTAATATTTCATTCTACTGAGCTTTAGGCATGTCCTTTTTTTTCTTTTCCTTTTTTTTTAAAGAGTGAGTACAACTTCCCTCCTCTTATTGACTTCTTGAAAAATTTCTCATGTGTTGAATATTATTGCCTATTCCCTACCCCAGGGCATTTTTCAGGGCAGGTGTCATTTAGAGCCCTGCAGTCCATGTGACTATTAAGCAACCATTAGCACTGGGTTTAAAGCTGCTGTTGTGGGAAAGAGCCACAAGGCGGCAGCATTATTACGTTCTCATCTCTTGTTACTAGGGCAACAGAATCTTCCTGGAGGTAGTGTTCCGAGGTTGTAAATTAGAATGGAATGTGCTGGGACAAGCCCCCAGAAGTTTATGTCTCCTTACTTAGGTTTGTTTTTTAAATTTAATTTCTATTTCTTATCTGAGTAAATTTGATTAGAGTGTTTTGATTGTCTGGCTGTACAGAATCTGCTCAATGATTCCTACATATGTCTGTTCATCTTCGCATTCTGTTACCATGAATGTGATTACAGAATGTATATTTTAAAGGTATTGGTGATTATATAATTCATACAGTTTATCTGTTATATGTTTTTATACACTTAACATACATTAGTATATGTATGTTAACCCCATAGCCCTAGTTTACCCATCCTCCCACCTTTCATTTTGTCTAACCATTAGTTTATTTCATAAGTCTGTGAGTGTCTTTTTCTGTGGAAATATGTTCATTGGTAGCTATCTTAGGATAACATGTATAAATGTTATCATAGGATATTTGTCGTACCCTTTTGAGTTACTTAACCTTATATGATTATTTCTAGGCTCAACTGTAGTCCTGAAAACGGCATTGTTCATTTTTTTCCCGAGGCTACTATTCTATTTGGTACGTATACCACTTCTTCTTTGTCCATTCATCTGTTTATGAACCTTTTTTCTGCTTCCATGTCTTGGCTATTTCAATATTGCTGCAGTGCTCATTTGCCTGCCTGTGTCTTTCCGATTCAGGTGGTCTTAGGTTATAGGCCCAAAAGGTGACCTGCCGCATCATATGGTAGCTCAATTTTTACCTTTTCAAGCAGCTCCATTCAGTTTGCGTTAGTGCTGTTACCACTTTACATCCCAGCAGCAGATAGAAGGTATACATTTCTGTAAAACCCCTTCAGCATTTATAGTTTGTAGACTTTTTGCTGATGGCCATTTGACTGGTGTGAGCTGAAACCTTTTTGGAGGTTGGATACGCATGTGGCGAATAATTCCTTATACTGATCTTTAGGCATATCCTTTTTCTTCTTTTCCTTTTTTTGTTAAAGTGTGAGTACAACTTCCCTCTTCATATTCACTTTTTGAAAAATTTCTCATGTGTTGAATTTTCTTGCGTATTCCCTACCCCAGGGCATTTTTTGAGGGCAGGTGTCATTTAGACCCCTGCAGTCGTTTTGACTATTAAGCAACCATTAGCACTGGGTTTAAAGCTGCTGTTGTGGGAAACAGCCACAAGGCGGCAGCATTATTATGTTCTCAACTCTTGTTACTACGGCAACAGAGTCTTCCTGGAGGTAGTGTTCCGAGGTTGTAAATTAGAGTGGAATGTGCTGGGACAAGCCTCCAGAAGTTTATGTCTCCTTACTTATGTTTGTTTTTTAAATTTAATTTCTATTTCTTATCGGAGTAAATTTGATTTTAGTGTTTTGATTGCCTGGCTGTACAGAATCTGCTCAATGATTCATACATATGTCTGTTCATCCTCGGGTCCTGTTACCATGTATGTGATTACAAAATGTATATTTTAAAGGTATTGGTGATTATATAATTCATACAGTTTATCTGTTATATGTTTTTATACACTTAACATACATTAGTATATGTATGTTAACCCCATAGTCCTAGTTAACCCATCCTCCCACCTTTCATTTTGGCTAACCATTAGTTTATTTCATAAGTCTGTGAGTGTCTTTTTCTGTGGAAATATGTTCATTGGTAGCAATCTTAGGATAACATGTATAAATGTTATCATAGGATATTTGTCGTACCCTTTTGAGTTACTTAACGTTATATGATTATTTCTAGGCTCAACTGTAGTCCTGAAAACGGCATTGTTCATTTTTTTCCCGAGGCTACTATTCTATTTGGTACGTATACCACTTCTTCTTTGTCCATTCATCTGTTTATGAACCTTTTTTCTGCTTCCATGTCTTGGCTATTTCAATATTGCTGCAGTGCTCATTTGCCTGCCTGTGTCTTTCCGATTCAGGTGGTCTTAGGTTATAGGCCCAAAAGGTGACCTGCCGCATCATATGGTAGCTCAATTTTTATCTTTTCAAGCAGCTCCATTCAGTTTGTGTTAGTGCTGTTACCACTTTACATCCCACCAGCAGCTAGAAGGTACACAGTTCTCTAAAACCCCTTCAGCATTTATAGTTTGTAGACATTTTGCTGATGGAAACGATTGGTGTGAGCTGAAACCTTTTTCCATTTGAATTTGCATGTGTCTAATAATTCATTCTACTGAGCTTTAGGCATGTCCTTTTTTTTCTTTTCCTTTTTTTTTAAAGAGTGAGTACAACTTCCCTCCTCTTATTGATTTCTTGAAAAATTTCTCATGTGTTGAATATTCTTGCCTATTCCTTACCCCAGGGCATTTTTCAGGGCAGGTGTCATTTAGAGCCCTGCAGTCCATGTGACTATTAAGCAACCATTAGCACTGGGTTTAAAGCTGCTGTTGTGAGAAAGAGCCACAAGGCGGCATCATTATTACGTTCTCATCTCTTGTTACTAGGGCAACAGAATCTTCCTGGAGGTAGTGTTCCGAGGTTGTAAATTAGAGTGGAATGTGCTGGGACAAGCCCCCAGAAGTTTATGTCTCCTTACTTAGGTTTGTTTTTTAAATTTAATTTCTATTTCTTATCGGAGTAAATTTGATTAGAGTGTTTTGATTGTCTGGCTGTACAGAAACTGCTAAATGATTCCTACATATGTCTGTTCATCTTCGGAATCTGTTACCATGTATGTGATTACAGAATGTATATTTTAAAGGTATTGGTGATTATATAATTCATACAGTTTATCTGTTATATGTTTTTATACACTTAACATACATTAGTATATGTATGTTAACCCCATAGTCCTAATTTACCCATCCTCCCACCTTTCATTTTGGCTAACAATTAGTTTATTTCATAAGTCTGTGAGTGTCTTTTTCTGTGGAAATATGTTCATTGGTAGCAATCTTAGGATAACATGTATAAATGATATCATAGGATAATTGTCATACCCTTTTGACTTACTTAACCTTATATGATTATTTCTAGGCTCTACTGTAGTCCTGAAAACGGCATTGTTCATTTTTTCCCTGAGGCTACTATTCCATTCTGTCCATATACCACTTCTGCTCTGTCCATTCATCTGTTTATGGACATTTTTTTTGCTTCCATGTCTTTGCTATTTCAGTATTGCTGCAGTGCACATTTGACTGCCTGTGTGTTTCCGATTCTGGTAGTCTTAGGTTATAAGCCCATGAGGTGCCCTGCTGCATCATATGGTAGCTCAATTTTTACCTTTTCAAGCAGCTCCATTCAGTTTGCGTTAGTGCTGTTACCACTTTACATCCCACCAGCAGCTAGAAGGTACACAGTTCTCTAAAACCCCTTCAGCATTTATAGTTTATAGACATTTTGCTGATGGAAATGACTGGTGTGAGCTGAAACCTTGTTGAATTTGCATTTGCATGTGTCTAATAATTCCTTATACTGAGCTTTAGGCATGTCCTTTTTTTTCTTTTCCTTTTTTTTTAAAGAGTGAGTACAACTTCCCTCCTCTTATTGACTTCTTGAAAAATTTCTCATGTGTTGAATTTTCTTGCCTATTCCCTACCCCAGGGCATTTTTCAGGGCAGGTGTCATTTAGAGCCCTGCAGTCCTTGTGACTATTAAGCAACCATTAGCACTGGGTTTAATGCTGCTGTTGTGGGAAACAGCCACAAGGCGGCAGCATTATTACGTTCTCATCTCTTGTTACTAGGGCAACAGAATCTTCCTGGAGGTAGTGTTCCGTGGTTCTAAATTAGAGTGGAATGTGCTGGGACGAGCCCCCAGAAGTTTATGTCTCCTTACTTATGTTTGTTTTTTAAATTTAATTCTATTTCTTTTTGGAGTAAATTTGATTAGAGTTTTTTGATTGTCTGGCTGTACAGAATCTGCTCAATGATTCCTACATATGTCTGTTCATCTTCGGATTCTGTTACCATGTATGTGAATACAGAATGTATATTTTAAAGGTATTGGTGATTATATAATTCATATAGTTTATCTGTTATATGTTTATATGCATGTAACATACATTAGTATATTTATGTTAATCCCATAGTCCTAATTTACCCATCCTCCCCCCTTTCATTTTGGCTAACCATTAGTTTATTTCATAAGTCTGTGAGTGTCTTTTTCTGTGGAAATATGTTCATTGGTAGCAATCTTAGGATAACATGTATAAATGATATCATAGGATATTTGTCGTACCCTTTTGAGTTACTTAACGTTATATGATTATTTCTAGGCTCAACTGTAGTCCTGAAAACGGCATTGTTCATTTTTTTCCCGAGGCTACTATTCTATTTGGTACGTATACCACTTCTTCTTTGTCCAGTCATCTGTTTATGAACCTTTTTTCTGCCTCCATGTCTTGGCTATTTCAATATTGCTGCAGTGCTCATTTGCCTGCCTGTGTCTTTCCGATTCAGGTGGTCTTAGGTTATAGGCCCAAAAGGTGACCTGCCGCATCATATGGTAGCTCAATTTTTATCTTTTCAAGCAGCTCCATTCAGTTTGTGTTAGTGCTGTTACCACTTTACATCCCACCAGCAGCTAGAAGGTACACAGTTCTCTAAAACCCCTTCAGCATTTATAGTTTGTAGACATTTTGCCAATGGAAACGATTGGTGTGAGCTGAAACATTTTTCCATTTG
Organism: Balaenoptera borealis; assembly: GCF_965194805.1. NCBI lineage: Eukaryota > Metazoa > Chordata > Mammalia > Artiodactyla > Balaenopteridae > Balaenoptera > Balaenoptera borealis. The sequence goes on along the minus strand of NW_028122378.1, from coordinate 40,564 downwards.
AATTTGCATGTGTCTAATAATTCATTCTACTGAGCTTTAGGCATGTCCTTTTTTTTCTTTTCCTTTTTTTTTAAAGAGTGAGTACAACTTCCCTCCTCTTATTGATTTCTTGAAAAATTTCTCATGTGTTGAATATTCTTGCCTATTCCTTACCCCAGGGCATTTTTCAGGGCAGGTGTCATTTAGAGCCCTGCAGTCCATGTGACTATTAAGCAACCATTAGCACTGGGTTTAAAGCTGCTGTTGTGAGAAAGAGCCACAAGGCGGCAGCATTATTACGTTCTCATCTCTTGTTACTAGGGCAACAGAATCTTCCTGGAGGTAGTGTTCCGAGGTTGTAAATTAGAGTGGAATGTGCTGGGACAAGCCCCCAGAAGTTTATGTCTCCTTACTTAGGTTTGTTTTTTAAATTTAATTTCTATTTCTTATCGGAGTAAATTTGATTAGAGTGTTTTGATTGTCTGGCTGTACAGAAACTGCTCAATGATTCCTACATATGTCTGTTCATCTTCGGATTCTGTTACCATGTATGTGATTACAGAATGTATATTTTAAAGGTATTGGTGATTATATAATTCATACAGTTTATCTGTTATATGTTTTTATACACTTAACATACATTAGTATATGTATGTTAACCCCATAGTCCTAGTTAACCCATCCTCCCACCTTTCATTTTGGCTAACCATTAGTTTATTTCATAAGTCTGTGAGTGTCTTTTTCTGTGGAAATATGTTCATTGGTAGCAATCTTAGGATAACATGTATAAATGTTATCATAGGATATTTGTCGTACCCTTTTGAGTTACTTAACGTTATATGATTATTTCTAGGCTCAACTGTAGTCCTGAAAACGGCATTGTTCATTTTTTTCCCGAGGCTACTATTCTATTTGGTACGTATACCACTTCTTCTTTGTCCATTCATCTGTTTATGAACCTTTTTTCTGCTTCCATGTCTTGGCTATTTCAATATTGCTGCAGTGCTCATTTGCCTGCCTGTGTCTTTCCGATTCAGGTGGTCTTAGGTTATAGGCCCAAAAGGTGACCTGCCGCATCATATGGTACCTCAATTTTTATCTTTTCAAGCAGCTCCATTCAGTTTGTGTTAGTGCTGTTACCACTTTACATCCCACCAGCAGCTAGAAGGTACACAGTTCTCTAAAACCCCTTCAGCATTTATAGTTTGTAGACATTTTGCCAATGGAAACGATTGGTGTGAGCTGAAACCTTTTTCCATTTGAATTTGCATGTGTCTAATAATTCATTCTACTGAGCTTTAGGCATGTCCTTTTTTTTTCTTTTCCTTTTTTTTTAAAGAGTGAGTAAAACTTCCCTCCTCTTATTGATTTCTTGAAAAATTTCTCATGTGTTGAATATTCTTGCCTATTCCTTACCCCAGGGCATTTTTCAGGGCAGGTGTCATTTAGAGCCCTGCAGTCCATGTGATTATTAAGCAACCATTAGCACTGGGTTTAAAGCTGCTGTTGTGGGAAAGAGCCACAAGGCGGCAGCATTATTACGTTCTCATCTCTTGTTACTAGGGCAACAGAATCTTCCTGGAGGTAGTGTTCCGAGGTTGTAAATTAGAGTGGAATGTGCTGGGACAAGCCCCCAGAAGTTTATGTCTCCTTACTTAGGTTTGTTTTTTAAATTTAATTTCTATTTCTTATCGGAGTAAATTTGATTAGAGTGTTTTGATTGTCTGGCTGTACAGAAACTGCTCAATGATTCCTACATATGTCTGTTCATCTTCGGAATCTGTTACCATGTATGTGATTACAGAATGTATATTTTAAAGGTATTGGTGATTATATAATTCATACAGTTTATCTGTTATATGTTTTTATACACTTAACATACATTAGTATATGTATGTTAACCCCATAGTCCTAGTTAACCCATCCTCCCACCTTTCATTTTGGCTAACCATTAGTTTATTTCATAAGTCTGTGAGTGTCTTTTTCTGTGGAAATATGTTCATTGGTAGCAATCTTAGGATAACATGTATAAATGTTATCATAGGATATTTGTCGTACCCTTTTGAGTTACTTAACGTTATATGATTATTTCTAGGCTCAACTGTAGTCCTGAAAACGGCATTGTTCATTTTTTTCCCGAGGCTACTATTCTATTTGGTACGTATACCACTTCTTCTTTGTCCATTCATCTGTTTATGAACCTTTTTTCTGCTTCCATGTCTTGGCTATTTCAATATTGCTGCAGTGCTCATTTGCCTGCCTGTGTCTTTCCGATTCAGGTGGTCTTAGGTTATAGGCCCAAAAGGTGACCTGCCGCATCATATGGTACCTCAATTTTTATCTTTTCAAGCAGCTCCATTCAGTTTGTGTTAGTGCTGTTACCACTTTACATCCCACCAGCAGCTAGAAGGTACACAGTTCTCTAAAACCCCTTCAGCATTTATAGTTTGTAGACATTTTGCCAATGGAAACGATTGGTGTGAGCTGAAACCTTTTTCCATTTGAATTTGCATGTGTCTAATAATTCATTCTACTGAGCTTTAGCCATGTCCTTTTTTTTTCTTTTCCTTTTTTTTTAAAGAGTGAGTACAACTTCCCTCCTCTTATTGATTTCTTGAAAAATTTCTCATGTGTTGAATATTCTTGCCTATTCCTTACCCCAGGGCATTTTTCAGGGCAGGTGTCATTTAGAGCCCTGCAGTCCATGTGATTATTAAGCAACCATTAGCACTGGGTTTAAAGCTGCTGTTGTGGGAAAGAGCCACAAGGCGGCAGCATTATTACGTTCTCATCTCTTGTTACTAGGGCAACAGAATCTTCCTGGAGGTAGTGTTCCGAGGTTGTAAATTAGAGTGGAATGTGCTGGGACAAGCCCCCAGAAGTTTATGTCTCCTTACTTAGGTTTGTTTTTTAAATTTAATTTCTATTTCTTATCGGAGTAAATTTGATTAGAGTGTTTTGATTGTCTGGCTGTACAGAAACTGCTCAATGATTCCTACATATGTCTGTTCATCTTCGGAATCTGTTACCATGTATGTGATTACAGAATGTATATTTTAAAGGTATTGGTGATTATATAATTCATACAGTTTATCTGTTATATGTTTTTATACACTTAACATACATTAGTATATGTATGTTAACCCCATAGTCCTAATTTACCCATCCTCCCACCTTTCATTTTGGCTAACAATTAGTTTATTTCATAAGTCTGTGAGTGTCTTTTTCTGTGGAAATATGTTCATTGGTAGCAATCTTAGGATAACATGTATAAATGATATCATAGGATAATTGTCATACCCTTTTGACTTACTTAACCTTATATGATTATTTCTAGGCTCTACTGTAGTCCTGAAAACGGCATTGTTCATTTTTTCCCTGAGGCTACTATTCCATTCTGTCCATATACCACTTCTGCTCTGTCCATTCATCTGTTTATGGACATTTTTTTTGCTTCCATGTCTTTGCTATTTCAGTATTGCTGCAGTGCACATTTGACTGCCTGTGTCTTTCCGATTCTGGTAGTCTTAGGTTATAAGCCCATGAGGTGCCCTGCTGCATCATATGGTAGCTCAATTTTTACCTTTTCAAGCAGCTCCATTCAGTTTGCGTTAGTGCTGTTACCACTTTACATCCCACCAGCAGCTAGAAGGTACACAGTTCTCTAAAACCCCTTCAGCATTTATAGTTAATAGACATTTTGCTGATGGAAATGACTGCTGTGAGCAGAAACCTTGTTGAATTTGCATTTGCATGTGTCTAATAATTCCTTATACTGAGCTTTAGGCATGTCCTTTTTTTTCTTTTCCTTTTTTTTTAAAGAGTGAGTACAACTTCCCTCCTCTTATTGACTTCTTGAAAAATTTCTCATGTGTTGAATTTTCTTGCCTATTCCCTACCCCAGGGCATTTTTCAGGGCAGGTGTCATTTAGAGCCCTGCAGTCCTTGTGACTATTAAGCAACCATTAGCACTGGGTTTAATGCTGCTGTTGTGGGAAACAGCCACAAGGCGGCAGCATTATTACGTTCTCATCTCTTGTTACTAGGGCAACAGAATCTTCCTGGAGGTAGTGTTCCGTGGTTGTAAATTAGAGTGGAATGTGCTGGGACGAGCCCCCAGAAGTTTATGTCTCCTTACTTATGTTTGTTTTTTAAATTTAATTCTATTTCTTTTTGGAGTAAATTTGATTAGAGGTTTTTGATTGTCTGGCTGTACAGAATCTGCTCAATGATTCCTACATATGTCTGTTCATCTTCGGATTCTGTTACCATGTATGTGAATACAGAATGTATATTTTAAAGGTATTGGTGATTATATAATTCATATAGTTTATCTGTTATATGTTTATATGCATGTAACATACATTAGTATATTTATGTTAATCCCATAGTCCTAATTTACCCATCCTCCCCCCTTTCATTTTGGCTAACCATTAGTTTATTTCATAAGTCTGTGAGTGTCTTTTTCTGTGGAAATATGTTCATTGGTAGCAATCTTAGGATAACATGTATAAATGATATCATAGGATATTTGTCGTACCCTTTTGAGTTACTTAACGTTATATGATTATTTCTAGGCTCAACTGTAGTCCTGAAAACGGCATTGTTCATTTTTTTCCCGAGGCTACTATTCTATTTGGTACGTATACCACTTCTTCTTTGTCCATTCATCTGTTTATGAACCTTTTTTCTGCTTCCATGTCTTGGCTATTTCAATATTGCTGCAGTGCTCATTTGCCTGCCTGTGTCTTTCCGATTCAGGTGGTCTTAGGTTATAGGCCCAAAAGGTGACCTGCCGCATCATATGGTAGCTCAATTTTTATCTTTTCAAGCAGCTCCATTCAGTTTGTGTTAGTGCTGTTACCACTTTACATCCCACCAGCAGCTAGAAGGTACACAGTTCTCTAAAACCCCTTCAGCATTTATAGTTTGTAGACATTTTGCTGATGGAAACGATTGGTGTGAGCTGAAACCTTTTTCCATTTGAATTTGCATGTGTCTAATAATTCATTCTACTGAGCTTTAGGCATGTCCTTTTTTTTCTTTTCCTTTTTTTTTAAAGAGTGAGTACAACTTCCCTCCTCTTATTGATTTCTTGAAAAATTTCTCATGTGTTGAATATTCTTGCCTATTCCTTACCCCAGGGCATTTTTCAGGGCAGGTGTCATTTAGAGCCCTGCAGTCCATGTGACTATTAAGCAACCATTAGCACTGGGTTTAAAGCTGCTGTTGTGAGAAAGAGCCACAAGGCGGCAGCATTATTACGTTCTCATCTCTTGTTACTAGGGCAACAGAATCTTCCTGGAGGTAGTGTTCCGAGGTTGTAAATTAGAGTGGAATGTGCTGGGACAAGCCCCCAGAAGTTTATGTCTCCTTACTTAGGTTTGTTTTTTAAATTTAATTTCTATTTCTTATCGGAGTAAATTTGATTAGAGTGTTTTGATTGTCTGGCTGTACAGAAACTGCTCAATGATTCCTACATATGTCTGTTCATCTTCGGAATCTGTTACCATGTATGTGATTACAGAATGTATATTTTAAAGGTATTGGTGATTATATAATTCATACAGTTTATCTGTTATATGTTTTTATACACTTAACATACATTAGTATATGTATGTTAACCCCATAGTCCTAGTTAACCCATCCTCCCACCTTTCATTTTGGCTAACCATTAGTTTATTTCATAAGTCTGTGAGTGTCTTTTTCTGTGGAAATATGTTCATTGGTAGCAATCTTAGGATAACATGTATAAATGTTATCATAGGATATTTGTCGTACCCTTTTGAGTTACTTAACGTTATATGATTATTTCTAGGCTCAACTGTAGTCCTGAAAACGGCATTGTTCATTTTTTTCCCGAGGCTACTATTCTATTTGGTACGTATACCACTTCTTCTTTGTCCATTCATCTGTTTATGAACCTTTTTTCTGCTTCCATGTCTTGGCTATTTCAATATTGCTGCAGTGCTCATTTGCCTGCCTGTGTCTTTCCGATTCAGGTGGTCTTAGGTTATAAGCCCAAAAGGTGACCTGCCGCATCATATGGTACCTCAATTTTTATCTTTTCAAGCAGCTCCATTCAGTTTGTGTTAGTGCTGTTACCACTTTACATCCCACCAGCAGCTAGAAGGTACACAGTTCTCTAAAACCCCTTCAGCATTTATAGTTTGTAGACATTTTGCCAATGGAAACGATTGGTGTGAGCTGAAACCTTTTTCCATTTGAATTTGCATGTGTCTAATAATTCATTCTACTGAGCTTTAGGTATGTCCATTTTTTTTCTTTTCCTTTTTTTTTAAAGAGTGAGTACAACTTCCCTCCTCTTATTGACTTCTTGAAAAATTTCTCATGTGTTGAATATTCTTGCCTATTCCTTACCCCAGGGCATTTTTCAGGGCAGGTGTCATTTAGAGCCCTGCAGTCCATGTGATTATTAAGCAACCATTAGCACTGGGTTTAAAGCTGCTGTTGTGGGAAAGAGCCACAAGGCGGCAGCATTATTACGTTCTCATCTCTTGTTACTATGGCAACAGAGTCTTCCTGGAGGTAGTGTTCCGAGGTTGTAAATTAGAGTGGAATGTGCTGGGACAAGCCCCCAGAAATTTATGTCTCCTTACTTAGGTTTGTTTTTTAAATTTAATTTCTATTTCTTATCGGAGTAAATTTGATTAGAGTGTTTTGATTGTCTGGCTGTACAGAAACTGCTCAATGATTCCTACATATGTCTGTTCATCTTCGGATTCTGTTACCATGTATGTGATTACAGAATGTATATTTTAAAGGTATTGGTGATTATATAATTCATACAGTTTATCTGTTATATGTTTTTATACACTTAACATACATTAGTATATGTATGTTAACCCCATAGTCCTAATTTACCCGTCCTCCCACCTTTCATTTTGGCTAACAATTAGTTTATTTCATAAGTCTGTGAGTGTCTTTTTCTGTGGAAATATGTTCATTGGTAGCAATCTTAGGATAACATGTATAAATGATATCATAGGATAATTGTCATACCCTTTTGACTTACTTAACCTTATATGATTATTTCTAGGCTCTACTGTACTCCTGAAAACGGCATTGTTCATTTTTTCCCCGAGGCTACTATTCCATTCTGTCCATATACCACTTCTTCTCTGTCCATTCATCTGTTTATGGACATTTTTTTTGCTTCCATGTCTTTGCTATTTCAATATTGCTGCAGTGCACATTTGACTGCCTGTGTCTTTCCGATTCTGGTAGTCTTAGGTTATAAGCCCAAGAGGTGCCCTGCCGCATCATATGGTAGCTCAATTTTTATCTTTTCAAGCAGCTCCATTCAGTTTGCGTTAGTGCTGTTACCACTTTACATCCCACCAGCAGCTAGAAGGTACACAGTTCTCTAAAACCCCTTCAGCATTTATAGTTTGTAGACATTTTGCTGATGGAAACGACTGGTGTGAGCTGAAACCTTTTTGAATTTGAATTTGCATGTGTCTAATAATTCATTCTACTGAGCTTTAGGCATGTCCTTTTTTTTCTTTTCCTTTTTTTTTAAAGAGTGAGTACAACTTCCCTCCTCTTATTGACTTCTTGAAAAATTTCTCATGTGTTGAATATTCTTGCCTATTCCCTACCCCAGGGCATTTTTCAGGGCAGGTGTCATTTAGAGCCCTGCAGTCCATGTGACTATTAAGCAACCATTAGCACTGGGTTTAAAGCTGCTGTTGTGGGAAAGAGCCACAAGGCGGCAGCATTATTACGTTCTCATCTCTTGTTACTAGGGCAACAGAATCTTCCTGGAGGTAGTGTTCCGAGATTGTAAATTAGAGTGGAATGTGCTGGGACAAGCCCCCAGAAGTTTATGTCTCCTTACTTAGGTTTGTTTTTTAAATTTAATTTCTATTTCTTATCTGAGTAAATTTGATTAGAGTGTTTTGATTGTCTGGCTGTACAGAAACTGCTCAATGATTCCTACATATGTCTGTTCATCTTCGGATTCTGTTACCATGTATGTGATTACAGAATGTATATTTTAAAGGTATTGGTGATTATATAATTCATACAGTTTATCTGTTATATGTTTTTATACACTTAACATACATTAGTATATGTATGTTAACCCCATAGTCCTAGTTTACCCATCCTCCCACCTTTCATTTTGTCTAACCATTAGTTTATTTCATAAGTCTGTGAGTGTCTTTTTCTGTGGAAATATGTTCATTGGTAGCTATCTTAGGATAACATGTATAAATGTTATCATAGGATATTTGTCGTACCCTTTTGAGTTACTTAACCTTATATGATTATTTCTAGGCTCAACTGTAGTCCTGAAAACGGCATTGTTCATTTTTTTCCCGAGGCTACTATTCTATTTGGTACGTATACCACTTCTTCTTTGTCCATTCATCTGTTTATGAACCTTTTTTCTGCTTCCATGTCTTGGCTATTTCAATATTGCTGCAGTGCTCATTTGCCTGACTGTGTCTTTCCGATTCAGGTGGTCTTAGGTTATAGGCCCAAAAGGTGACCTGCCGCATCATATGGTAGCTCAATTTTTACCTTTTCAAGCGGCTCCATTCAGTTTGCGTTAGTGCTGTTACCACTTTACATCCCAGCAGCAGATAGAAGGTATACATTTCTGTAAAACCCCTTCAGCATTTATAGTTTGTAGACTTTTTGCTGATGGCCATTTGACTGGTGTGAGCTGAAACCTTTTTGGAGGTTGGATACGCATGTGGCGAATAATTCCTTATACTGATCTTTAGGCATATCCTTTTTCTTCTTTTCCTTTTTTTGTTAAAGTGTGAGTACAACTTCCCTCTTCATATTCACTTTTTGAAAAATTTCTCATGTGTTGAATTTTCTTGCGTATTCCCTACCCCAGGGCATTTTTTGAGGGCAGGTGTCATTTAGACCCCTGCAGTCGTTTTGACTATTAAGCAACCATTAGCACTGGGTTTAAAGCTGCTGTTGTGGGAAACAGCCACAAGGCGGCAGCATTATTATGTTCTCAACTCTTGTTACTATGGCAACAGAGTCTTCCTGGAGGTAGTGTTCCGAGGTTGTAAATTAGAGTGGAATGTGCTGGGACAAGCCTCCAGAAGTTTATGTCTCCTTACTTATGTTTGTTTTTTAAATTTAATTTCTATTTCTTATCGGAGTAAATTTGATTTTAGTGTTTTGATTGCCTGGCTGTACAGAATCTGCTCAATGATTCATACATATGTCTGTTCATCCTCGGGTCCTGTTACCATGTATGTGATTACAAAATGTATATTTTAAAGGTATTGGTGATTATATAATTCATACAGTTTATCTGTTATATGTTTTTATACACTTAACATACATTAGTATATGTATGTTAACCCCATAGTCCTAATTTACCCATCCTCCCACCTTTCATTTTGGCTAACCATTCGTTTATTTCATAAGTCTGTGAGTGTCTTTTTCTGTGGAAATATGTTCATTGGTAGCAATCTTAGGATAACATGTATAAATGTTATCATAGGATATTTGTCGTACCCTTTTGAGTTACTTAACGTTATATGATTATTTCTAGGCTCAACTGTAGTCCTGAAAACGGCATTGTTCATTTTTTTCCCGAGGCTACTATTCTATTTGGTACGTATACCACTTCTTCTTTGTCCATTCATCTGTTTATGAACCTTTTTTCTGCTTCCATGTCTTGGCTATTTCAATATTGCTGCAGTGCTCATTTGCCTGCCTGTGTCTTTCCGATTCAGGTGGTCTTAGGTTATAGGCCCAAAAGGTGACCTGCCGCATCATATGGTAGCTCAATTTTTATCTTTTCAAGCAGCTCCATTCAGTTTGTGTTAGTGCTGTTACCACTTTACATCCCACCAGCAGCTAGAAGGTACACAGTTCTCTAAAACCCCTTCAGCATTTATAGTTTGTAGACATTTTGCTGATGGAAACGATTGGTGTGAGCTGAAACCTTTTTCCATTTGAATTTGCATGTGTCTAATAATTCATTCTACTGAGGTTTAGGCATGTCCTTTTTTTTCTTTTCCTTTTTTTTTAAAGAGTGAGTACAACTTCCCTCCTCTTATTGATTTCTTGAAAAATTTCTCATGTGTTGAATATTCTTGCCTATTCCTTACCCCGGGGCATTTTTCAGGGCAGGTGTCATTTAGAGCCCTGCAGTCCATGTGATTATTAAGCAACCATTAGCACTGGGTTTAAAGCTGCTGTTGTGGGAAAGAGCCACAAGGCGGCAGCATTATTACGTTCTCATCTCTTGTTACTAGGGCAACAGAATCTTCCTGGAGGTAGTGTTCCGAGGTTGTAAATTAGAGTGGAATGTGCTGGGACAAGCCCCCAGAAGTTTATGTCTCCTTACTTAGGTTTGGTTTTTAAATTTAATTTCTATTTCTTATCGGAGTAAATTTGATTAGAGTGTTTTGATTGTCTGGCTGTACAGAAACTGCTCAATGATTCCTACATATGTCTGTTCATCTTCGGATTCTGTTACCATGTATGTGATTACAGAATGTATATTTTAAAGGTATTGGTGATTATATAATTCATACAGTTTATCTGTTATATGTTTTTATACACTTAACATACATTAGTATATGTATGTTAACCCCATAGTCCTAATTTACCCGTCCTCCCACCTTTCATTTTGGCTAACAATTAGTTTATTTCATAAGTCTGTGAGTGTCTTTTTCTGTGGAAATATGTTCATTGGTAGCAATCTTAGGATAACATGTATAAATGATATCATAGGATAATTGTCATACCATTTTGACTTACTTGACCTTATATGATTATTTCTAGGCTCTACTGTAGTCCTGAAAACGGCATTGTTCATTTTTTCCCCGAGGCTACTATTCCATTCTGTCCATATACCACTTCTTCTCTGTCCATTCATCTGTTTATGGACATTTTTTTTGCTTCCATGTCTTTGCTATTTCCATATTGCTGCAGTGCACATTTGACTGCCTGTGTCTTTCCGATTCTGGTAGTCTTAGGTTATAAGCCCAAGAGGTGCCCTGCCGCATCATATGGTAGCTCAATTTTTACCTTTTCAAGCAGCTCCATTCAGTTTGCGTTAGTGCTGTTACCACTTTACATCCCACCAGCAGCTAGAAGGTACACAGTTCTCTAAAACGCCTTCAGCATTTATAGTTTATAGACATTTTGCTGATGGAAATGACTGGTGTGAGCTGAAACCTTTTTGAATTTGAATTTGCATGTGTCTAATAATTCCTTATACTGAGCTTTAGGCATGTCCTTTTTTTTCTTTTCCTTTTTTTTAAAGAGTGAGTACAACTTCCCTCCTCTTATTGACTTCTTGAAAAATTTCTCATGTGTTGAATTTTCTTGCCTATTCCCTACCCCAGGGCATTTTTCAGGGCAGGTGTCATTTAGAGCCCTGCAGTCCTTGTGACTATTAAGCAACCATTAGCACTGGGTTTAATGTTGCTGTTGTGGGAAACAGCCACAAGGCGGCAGCATTATTACGTTCTCATCTCTTGTTACTAGGGCAACAGAATCTTCCTGGAAGTAGTGTTCCGTGGTTGTAAATTAGAGTGGAATGTGCTGGGACGAGCCCCCAGAAGTTTATGTCTCCTTACTTATGTTTGTTTATTAAATTTAATTCTATTTCTTTTTGGAGTAAATTTGATTAGAGTTTTTTGATTGTCTGGCTGTACAGAATCTGCTCAATGATTCCTACATATGTCTGTTCATCTTCGGATTCTGTTACCATGTATGTGAATACAGAATGTATATTTTAAAGGTATTGGTGTTTATATAATTCATATAGTTTATCTGTTATATGTTTATATGCATGTAACATACATTAGTATATTTATGTTAATCCCATAGTCCTAATTTACCCATCCTCCCCCCTTTCATTTTGGCTAACCATTAGTTTATTTCATAAGTCTGTGAGTGTCTTTTTCTGTGGAAATATGTTCATTGGTAGCAATCTTAGGATAACATGTATAAATGATATCATAGGATATTTGTCATACCCTTTTGACTTACTTAACCTTATATTATTATTTCTAGGCTCTACTGTAGTCCTGAAAACGGCATTGTTCATTTTTTTCCCGAGGCTACTATTCCATTCTGTCCATATACCACTTCTTCTCTGTCCATTCATCTGTTTATGGACCTTTTTTTGCTTCCATGTCTTGGCTATTTCAGTATTGCTGCAGTGCACATTTGACTGCCTGTGTCTTTCCGATTCTGGTGGTCTTAGGTTATAAGCCCGAGAGGTGCCCTGCCGCATCATATGGTAGCTCAATTTCTACCTTTTCAAGCGGCTCCATTCAGTTTGCGTTAGTGCTGTTACCACTTTACATCCCAGCAGCAGATAGAAGGTACACATTTCTCTAAAACACCTTCAGCATTTATAGTTTGTAGACTTTTGCTGATGGCCATTTGACTGTTGTGAGCTGAAACCTTTATGGAGGTTGGATACGCATGTGGCGAATAATTCCTTATACTGATCTTTAGGCATATCCTTTTTCTTCTTTTCCTTTTTTTGTTAAAGTGTGAGTACAACTTCCCTCTTCATATTCACTTTTTGAAAAATTTCTCATGTGTTGAATTTTCTTGCCTATTCCCTACCCAAGGGCACTTTTTGAGGGCAGGTGTCATTTAGACCCCTGCAGTCGTTGTGACTATTAAGCAACCATTAGCACTGGGTTTAAAGCTGCTGTTGTGGGAAACAGCCACAAGGCGGCAGCATTATTACGTTCTCAACTCTTGTTACTAGGGCAACAGAATCTTCCTGGAGGTAGTGTTCTGAGGTTGTAAATTAGAGTGGAATGTGCTGGGACAAGCCCCCAGAAGTTTATGTCTCCTTACTTATGTTTGTTTTTTAAATTTCATTTCTATTTCTTATCAGCGTAAATTTGATTAGAGTGTTTTGATTGCCTGGCTGTACAGGATCTGCTCAATGATTCATACATATGTCTGTTCATCTTCGGGTCCTGTTACCATGTATGTGATTACAAAATGTATATTTTAAAGGTATTGGTGATTATATAATTCATACAGTTTATCTGTTATATGTTGTTATACACTTAACATACATTAGTATATGTATGTTAACCCCATAGTCCTAATTTACCCATCCTCCCACCTTTCATTTTGCTAACCATTAGTTTATTTCATAAGTCTGTGAGTGTCTTTTTCTGTGGAAATATGTTCATTGGTAGCAATCTTAGGATAACATGTATAAATATTATCATAGGATATTTGTCGTACCCTTTTCAGTTAGTTAACCTTATATGATTATTTCTAGGCTCAACTGTAGTCCTGAAAACGGTGTTGTTCATTTTTTTCCCCAGGCTACTATTCTATTTGGTACGTATACTACTTCTTCTTTGTCCATTCATCTGTTTATGAACCTTTTTTCTGCTTCCATGTCTTGGCTATTTCAATATTGCTGCAGTGCTCATTTGCCTGCCTGTGTCTTTCCGATTCAGGTGGTCTTAGGTTATAGGCCCAAAGGGTGACCTGCTGCATCATATGGTAGCTCAATTTTTACCTTGTCAAGAAGCTCCATTCAGTTTGCGTTAGTGCTGTTACCACTTTACATCCCACCAGCAGCTAGAAGGTACACAGTTGTCTAAAACCCCTTCAGCATTTATAGTTTATAGACATTTTGCTGATGGAAATGACTGGTGTGAGCTGAAACCTTTTTGAATTTGAATTTGCATGTGTCTAATAATTCCTTATACTGAGCTTTAGGCATGTCCTTTTTTTTCTTTTCCTTTTTTTTAAAGAGTGAGTACAACTTCCCTCCTCTTATTGACTTCTTGAAAAATTTCTCATGTGTTGAATTTTCTTGCCTATTCCCTACCCCAGGGCATTTTTCAGGGCAGGTGTCATTTAGAGTCCTGCAGTCCTTGTGACTATTAAGCAACTATTAGTACTGGGTTTAAAGCTGCTGTTGTGGGAAACAGCCACAAGGCCGCAGCATTATTACGTTCTCAACTCTTGTTACTACGGCAACAGAGTCTTCCTGGAGGTAGTGTTCCGAGGTTGTAAATTAGAGTGGAATGTGCTGGGACAAGCCCCCAGAAGTTTATGTCTCCTTACTTATGTTTGTTTTTTAAATTTAATTTCTATTTCTTATCAGAGTAAATTTGATTAGAGTGTTTTGATTGCCTGGCTGTACAGAATCTGCTCAATGATTCATACATATGTCTGTTCATCTTCGGGTCCTCTTACCATGTATGTGATTACAAAATGTATATTTTAAAGGTATTGGTGATTATATAATTCATACAGTTTATCTGTTATATGTTTTTATACACTTAACATACATTAGTATATGTATGTTAACCCCATAGTCCTAATTTACCCATCCTCCCACCTTTCATTTTGGCTAACCATTCGTTTATTTGATAAGTCTGTGAGTGTCTTTTTCTGTGGAAATATGTTCATTGGTAGCAATCTTAGGATAACATGTATAAATGTTTTCATAGGATATTTGTCGTACCCTTTTGAGTTACTTAACCTTATATGATTATTTCTAGGCTCAACTGTAGTCCTGAAAACGGCATTGTTCATTTTTTTCCCGAGGCTACTATTCTATTTGGTACGTATACCACTTCTTCTTTGTCCATTCATCTGTTTATGAACCTTTTTTCTGCTTCCATGTCTTGGCTATTTCAATATTGCTGCAGTGCTCATTTGCCTGCCTGTGTCTTTCCGATTCAGGTGGTCTTAGGTTATAGGCCCAAAAGGTGACCTGCCGCATCATATGGTAGCTCAATTTTTATCTTTTCAAGCAGCTCCATTCAGTTTGCGTTAGTGCTGTTACCACTTTACATCCCACCAGCAGCTAGAAGGTACACAGTTCTCTAAAACCCCTTCAGCATTTATAGTTTGTAGACATTTTGCTGATGGAAACGACTGGTGTGAGCTGAAACCTTTTTGAATTTGAATTTGCATGTGTCTAATAATTCATTCTACTGAGCTTTAGGCATGTCCTTTTTTTTCTTTTCCTTTTTTTTTAAAGAGTGAGTACAACTTCCCTCCTCTTATTGACTTCTTGAAAAATTTCTCATGTGTTGAATATTCTTGCCTATTCCCTACCCCAGGGCATTTTTCAGGGCAGGTGTCATTTAGAGCCCTGCAGTCCATGTGACTATTAAGCAACCATTAGCACTGGGTTTAAAGCTGCTGTTGTGGGAAAGAGCCACAAGGCGGCAGCATTATTACGTTCTCATCTCTTGTTACTAGGGCAACAGAATCTTCCTGGAGGTAGTGTTCCGAGGTTGTAAATTAGAGTGGAATGTGCTGGGACAAGCCCCCAGAAGTTTATGTCTCCTTACTTAGGTTTGTTTTTTAAATTTAATTTCTATTTCTTATCGGAGTAAATTTGATTAGAGTGTTTTGATTGTCTGGCTGTACAGAAACTGCTCAATGATTCCTACATATGTCTGTTCATCTTCGGATTCTGTTACCATGTATGTGATTACAGAATGTATATTTTAAAGGTATTGGTGATTATATAATTCATACAGTTTATCTGTTATATGTTTTTATACACTTAACATACATTAGTATATGTATGTTAACCCCATAGTCCTAGTTTACCCATCCTCCCACCTTTCATTTTGTCTAACCATTAGTTTATTTCATAAGTCTGTGAGTGTCTTTTTCTGTGGAAATATGTTCATTGGTAGCTATCTTAGGATAACATGTATAAATGTTATCATAGGATATTTGTCGTACCCTTTTGAGTTACTTAACCTTATATGATTATTTCTAGGCTCAACTGTAGTCCTGAAAACGGCATTGTTCATTTTTTTCCCGAGGCTACTATTCTATTTGGTACGTATACCACTTCTTCTTTGTCCATTCATCTGTTTATGAACCTTTTTTCTGCTTCCATGTCTTGGCTATTTCAATATTGCTGCAGTGCTCATTTGCCTGACTGTGTCTTTCCGATTCACGTGGTCTTAGGTTATAGGCCCAAAAGGTGACCTGCCGCATCATATGGTAGCTCAATTTTTACCTTTTCAAGCAGCTCCATTCAGTTTGCGTTAGTGCTGTTACCACTTTACATCCCAGCAGCAGATAGAAGGTATACATTTCTGTAAAACCCCTTCAGCATTTATAGTTTGTAGACTTTTTGCTGATGGCCATTTGACTGGTGTGAGCTGAAACCTTTTTGGAGGTTGGATACGCATGTGGCGAATAATTCCTTATACTGATCTTTAGGCATATCCTTTTTCTTCTTTTCCTTTTTTTGTTAAAGTGTGAGTACAACTTCCCTCTTCATATTCACTTTTTGAAAAATTTCTCATGTGTTGAATTTTCTTGCGTATTCCCTACCCCAGGGCATTTTTTGAGGGCAGGTGTCATTTAGACCCCTGCAGTCGTTTTGACTATTAAGCAACCATTAGCACTGGGTTTAAAGCTGCTGTTGTGGGAAACAGCCACAAGGCGGCAGCATTATTATGTTCTCAACTCTTGTTACTATGGCAACAGAGTCTTCCTGGAGGTAGTGTTCCGAGGTTGTAAATTAGAGTGGAATGTGCTGGGACAAGCCTCCAGAAGTTTATGTCTCCTTACTTATGTTTGTTTTTTAAATTTAATTTCTATTTCTTATCGGAGTAAATTTGATTTTAGTGTTTTGATTGCCTGGCTGTACAGAATCTGCTCAATGATTCATACATATGTCTGTTCATCCTCGGGTCCTGTTACCATGTATGTGATTACAAAATGTATATTTTAAAGGTATTGGTGATTATATAATTCATACAGTTTATCTGTTATATGTTTTTATACACTTAACATACATTAGTATATGTATGTTAACCCCATAGTCCTAGTTAACCCATCCTCCCACCTTTCATTTTGGCTAACCATTAGTTTATTTGATAAGTCTGTGAGTGTCTTTTTCTGTGGAAATATGTTCATTGGTAGCAATCTTAGGATAACATGTATAAATGTTATCATAGGATATTTGTCGTACCCTTTTGAGTTACTTAACGTTATATGATTATTTCTAGGCTCAACTGTAGTCCTGAAAACGGCATTGTTCATTTTTTTCCCGAGGCTACTATTCTATTTGGTACGTATACCACTTCTTCTTTGTCCATTCATCTGTTTATGAACCTTTTTTCTGCTTCCATGTCTTGGCTATTTCAATATTGCTGCAGTGCTCATTTGCCTGCCTGTGTCTTTCCGATTCAGGTGGTCTTAGGTTATAGGCCCAAAAGGTGACCTGCCGCATCATATGGTAGCTCAATTTTTATCTTTTCAAGCAGCTCCATTCAGTTTGTGTTAGTGCTGTTACCACTTTACATCCCACCAGCAGCTAGAAGGTACACAGTTCTCTAAAACCCCTTCAGCATTTATAGTTTGTAGACATTTTGCTGATGGAAACGATTGGTGTGAGCTGAAACCTTTTTCCATTTGAATTTGCATGTGTCTAATAATTCATTCTACTGAGGTTTAGGCATGTCCTTTTTTTTCTTTTCCTTTTTTTTTAAAGAGTGAGTACAACTTCCCTCCTCTTATTGATTTCTTGAAAAATTTCTCATGTGTTGAATATTCTTGCCTATTCCTTACCCCAGGGCATTTTTCAGGGCAGGTGTCATTTAGAGCCCTGCAGTCCATGTGATTATTAAGCAACCATTAGCACTGGGTTTAAAGCTGCTGTTGTGGGAAAGAGCCACAAGGCGGCAGCATTATTACGTTCTCATCTCTTGTTACTAGGGCAACAGAATCTTCCTGGAGGTAGTGTTCCGAGGTTGTAAATTAGAGTGGAATGTGCTGGGACAAGCCCCCAGAAGTTTATGTCTCCTTACTTAGGTTTGTTTTTTAAATTTAATTTCTATTTCTTATCGGAGTAAATTTGATTAGAGTGTTTTGATTGTCTGGCTGTACAGAAACTGCTCAATGATTCCTACATATGTCTGTTCATCTTCGGATTCTGTTACCATGTATGTGATTACAGAATGTATATTTTAAAGGTATTGGTGATTATATAATTCATACAGTTTATCTGTTATATGTTTTTATACACTTAACATACATTAGTATATGTATGTTAACCCCATAGTCCTAATTTACCCGTCCTCCCACCTTTCATTTTGGCTAACAATTAGTTTATTTCATAAGTCTGTGAGTGTCTTTTTCTGTGGAAATATGTTCATTGGTAGCAATCTTAGGATAACATGTATAAATGATATCATAGGATAATTGTCATACCATTTTGACTTACTTGACCTTATATGATTATTTCTAGGCTCTACTGTAGTCCTGAAAACGGCATTGTTCATTTTTTCCCCGAGGCTACTATTCCATTCTGTCCATATACCACTTCTTCTCTGTCCATTCATCTGTTTATGGACATTTTTTTTGCTTCCATGTCTTTGCTATTTCCATATTGCTGCAGTGCACATTTGACTGCCTGTGTCTTTCCGATTCTGGTAGTCTTAGGTTATAAGCCCAAGAGGTGCCCTGCCGCATCATATGGTAGCTCAATTTTTACCTTTTCAAGCAGCTCCATTCAGTTTGCGTTAGTGCTGTTACCACTTTACATCCCACCAGCAGCTAGAAGGTACACAGTTCTCTAAAACGCCTTCAGCATTTATAGTTTATAGACATTTTGCTGATGGAAATGACTGGTGTGAGCTGAAACCTTTTTGAATTTGAATTTGCATGTGTCTAATAATTCCTTATACTGAGCTTTAGGCATGTCCTTTTTTTTCTTTTCCTTTTTTTTAAAGAGTGAGTACAACTTCCCTCCTCTTATTGACTTCTTGAAAAATTTCTCATGTGTTGAATTTTCTTGCCTATTCCCTACCCCAGGGCATTTTTCAGGGCAGGTGTCATTTAGAGCCCTGCAGTCCTTGTGACTATTAAGCAACCATTAGCACTGGGTTTAATGTTGCTGTTGTGGGAAACAGCCACAAGGCGGCAGCATTATTACGTTCTCATCTCTTGTTACTAGGGCAACAGAATCTTCCTGGAAGTAGTGTTCCGTGGTTGTAAATTAGAGTGGAATGTGCTGGGACGAGCCCCCAGAAGTTTATGTCTCCTTACTTATGTTTGTTTATTAAATTTAATTCTATTTCTTTTTGGAGTAAATTTGATTAGAGTTTTTTGATTGTCTGGCTGTACAGAATCTGCTCAATGATTCCTACATATGTCTGTTCATCTTCGGATTCTGTTACCATGTATGTGAATACAGAATGTATATTTTAAAGGTATTGGTGTTTATATAATTCATATAGTTTATCTGTTATATGTTTATATGCATGTAACATACATTAGTATATTTATGTTAATCCCATAGTCCTAATTTACCCATCCTCCCCCCTTTCATTTTGGCTAACCATTAGTTTATTTCATAAGTCTGTGAGTGTCTTTTTCTGTGGAAATATGTTCATTGGTAGCAATCTTAGGATAACATGTATAAATGATATCATAGGATATTTGTCATACCCTTTTGACTTACTTAACCTTATATTATTATTTCTAGGCTCTACTGTAGTCCTGAAAACGGCATTGTTCATTTTTTTCCCGAGGCTACTATTCCATTCTGTCCATATACCACTTCTTCTCTGTCCATTCATCTGTTTATGGACCTTTTTTTGCTTCCATGTCTTGGCTATTTCAGTATTGCTGCAGTGCACATTTGACTGCCTGTGTCTTTCCGATTCTGGTGGTCTTAGGTTATAAGCCCGAGAGGTGCCCTGCCGCATCATATGGTAGCTCAATTTCTACCTTTTCAAGCGGCTCCATTCAGTTTGCGTTAGTGCTGTTACCACTTTACATCCCAGCAGCAGATAGAAGGTACACATTTCTCTAAAACACCTTCAGCATTTATAGTTTGTAGACTTTTGCTGATGGCCATTTGACTGTTGTGAGCTGAAACCTTTATGGAGGTTGGATACGCATGTGGCGAATAATTCCTTATACTGATCTTTAGGCATATCCTTTTTCTTCTTTTCCTTTTTTTGTTAAAGTGTGAGTACAACTTCCCTCTTCATATTCACTTTTTGAAAAATTTCTCATGTGTTGAATTTTCTTGCCTATTCCCTACCCAAGGGCACTTTTTGAGGGCAGGTGTCATTTAGACCCCTGCAGTCGTTGTGACTATTAAGCAACCATTAGCACTGGGTTTAAAGCTGCTGTTGTGGGAAACAGCCACAAGGCGGCAGCATTATTACGTTCTCAACTCTTGTTACTAGGGCAACAGAATCTTCCTGGAGGTAGTGTTCTGAGGTTGTAAATTAGAGTGGAATGTGCTGGGACAAGCCCCCAGAAGTTTATGTCTCCTTACTTATGTTTGTTTTTTAAATTTCATTTCTATTTCTTATCAGCGTAAATTTGATTAGAGTGTTTTGATTGCCTGGCTGTACAGGATCTGCTCAATGATTCATACATATGTCTGTTCATCTTCGGGTCCTGTTACCATGTATGTGATTACAAAATGTATATTTTAAAGGTATTGGTGATTATATAATTCATACAGTTTATCTGTTATATGTTGTTATACACTTAACATACATTAGTATATGTATGTTAACCCCATAGTCCTAATTTACCCATCCTCCCACCTTTCATTTTGCTAACCATTAGTTTATTTCATAAGTCTGTGAGTGTCTTTTTCTGTGGAAATATGTTCATTGGTAGCAATCTTAGGATAACATGTATAAATATTATCATAGGATATTTGTCGTACCCTTTTCAGTTAGTTAACCTTATATGATTATTTCTAGGCTCAACTGTAGTCCTGAAAACGGCGTTGTTCATTTTTTTCCCCAGGCTACTATTCTATTTGGTACGTATACTACTTCTTCTTTGTCCATTCATCTGTTTATGAACCTTTTTTCTGCTTCCATGTCTTGGCTATTTCAATATTGCTGCAGTGCTCATTTGCCTGCCTGTGTCTTTCCGATTCAGGTGGTCTTAGGTTATAGGCCCAAAGGGTGACCTGCTGCATCATATGGTAGCTCAATTTTTACCTTGTCAAGAAGCTCCATTCAGTTTGCGTTAGTGCTGTTACCACTTTACATCCCACCAGCAGCTAGAAGGTACACAGTTGTCTAAAACCCCTTCAGCATTTATAGTTTATAGACATTTTGCTGATGGAAATGACTGGTGTGAGCTGAAACCTTTTTGAATTTGAATTTGCATGTGTCTAATAATTCCTTATACTGAGCTTTAGGCATGTCCTTTTTTTTCTTTTCCTTTTTTTTAAAGAGTGAGTACAACTTCCCTCCTCTTATTGACTTCTTGAAAAATTTCTCATGTGTTGAATTTTCTTGCCTATTCCCTACCCCAGGGCATTTTTCAGGGCAGGTGTCATTTAGAGCCCTGCAGTCCTTGTGACTATTAAGCAACTATTAGTACTGGGTTTAAAGCTGCTGTTGTGGGAAACAGCCACAAGGCCGCAGCATTATTACGTTCTCAACTCTTGTTACTACGGCAACAGAGTCTTCCTGGAGGTAGTGTTCCGAGGTTGTAAATTAGAGTGGAATGTGCTGGGACAAGCCCCCAGAAGTTTATGTCTCCTTACTTATGTTTGTTTTTTAAATTTAATTTCTATTTCTTATCAGAGTAAATTTGATTAGAGTGTTTTGATTGCCTGGCTGTACAGAATCTGCTCAATGATTCATACATATGTCTGTTCATCTTCGGGTCCTCTTACCATGTATGTGATTACAAAATGTATATTTTAAAGGTATTGGTGATTATATAATTCATACAGTTTATCTGTTATATGTTTTTATACACTTAACATACATTAGTATATGTATGTTAACCCCATAGTCCTAATTTACCCATCCTCCCACCTTTCATTTTGGCTAACCATTCGTTTATTTGATAAGTCTGTGAGTGTCTTTTTCTGTGGAAATATGTTCATTGGTAGCAATCTTAGGATAACATGTATAAATGTTTTCATAGGATATTTGTCGTACCCTTTTGAGTTACTTAACCTTATATGATTATTTCTAGGCTCAACTGTAGTCCTGAAAACGGCATTGTTCATTTTTTTCCCGAGGCTACTATTCTATTTGGTACGTATACCACTTCTTCTTTGTCCATTCATCTGTTTATGAACCTTTTTTCTGCTTCCATGTCTTGGCTATTTCAATATTGCTGCAGTGCTCATTTGCCTGCCTGTGTCTTTCCGATTCAGGTGGTCTTAGGTTATAGGCCCAAAAGGTGACCTGCCGCATCATATGGTAGCTCAATTTTTATCTTTTCAAGCAGCTCCATTCAGTTTGCGTTAGTGCTGTTACCACTTTACATCCCACCAGCAGCTAGAAGGTACACAGTTCTCTAAAACCCCTTCAGCATTTATAGTTTGTAGACATTTTGCTGATGGAAACGACTGGTGTGAGCTGAAACCTTTTTGAATTTGAATTTGCATGTGTCTAATAATTCATTCTACTGAGCTTTAGGCATGTCCTTTTTTTTCTTTTCCTTTTTTTTTAAAGAGTGAGTACAACTTCCCTCCTCTTATTGACTTCTTGAAAAATTTCTCATGTGTTGAATATTCTTGCCTATTCCCTACCCCAGGGCATTTTTCAGGGCAGGTGTCATTTAGAGCCCTGCAGTCCATGTGACTATTAAGCAACCATTAGCACTGGGTTTAAAGCTGCTGTTGTGGGAAAGAGCCACAAGGCGGCAGCATTATTACGTTCTCATCTCTTGTTACTAGGGCAACAGAATCTTCCTGGAGGTAGTGTTCCGAGGTTGTAAATTAGAGTGGAATGTGCTGGGACAAGCCCCCAGAAGTTTATGTCTCCTTACTTAGGTTTGTTTTTTAAATTTAATTTCTATTTCTTATCGGAGTAAATTTGATTAGAGTGTTTTGATTGTCTGGCTGTACAGAAACTGCTCAATGATTCCTACATATGTCTGTTCATCTTCGGATTCTGTTACCATGTATGTGATTACAGAATGTATATTTTAAAGGTATTGGTGATTATATAATTCATACAGTTTATCTGTTATATGTTTTTATACACTTAACATACATTAGTATATGTATGTTAACCCCATAGTCCTAGTTTACCCATCCTCCCACCTTTCATTTTGTCTAACCATTAGTTTATTTCATAAGTCTGTGAGTGTCTTTTTCTGTGGAAATATGTTCATTGGTAGCTATCTTAGGATAACATGTATAAATGTTATCATAGGATATTTGTCGTACCCTTTTGAGTTACTTAACCTTATATGATTATTTCTAGGCTCAACTGTAGTCCTGAAAACGGCATTGTTCATTTTTTTCCCGAGGCTACTATTCTATTTGGTACGTATACCACTTCTTCTTTGTCCATTCATCTGTTTATGAACCTTTTTTCTGCTTCCATGTCTTGGCTATTTCAATATTGCTGCAGTGCTCATTTGCCTGACTGTGTCTTTCCGATTCACGTGGTCTTAGGTTATAGGCCCAAAAGGTGACCTGCCGCATCATATGGTAGCTCAATTTTTACCTTTTCAAGCAGCTCCATTCAGTTTGCGTTAGTGCTGTTACCACTTTACATCCCAGCAGCAGATAGAAGGTATACATTTCTGTAAAACCCCTTCAGCATTTATAGTTTGTAGACTTTTTGCTGATGGCCATTTGACTGGTGTGAGCTGAAACCTTTTTGGAGGTTGGATACGCATGTGGCGAATAATTCCTTATACTGATCTTTAGGCATATCCTTTTTCTTCTTTTCCTTTTTTTGTTAAAGTGTGAGTACAACTTCCCTCTTCATATTCACTTTTTGAAAAATTTCTCATGTGTTGAATTTTCTTGCGTATTCCCTACCCCAGGGCATTTTTTGAGGGCAGGTGTCATTTAGACCCCTGCAGTCGTTTTGACTATTAAGCAACCATTAGCACTGGGTTTAAAGCTGCTGTTGTGGGAAACAGCCACAAGGCGGCAGCATTATTATGTTCTCAACTCTTGTTACTATGGCAACAGAGTCTTCCTGGAGGTAGTGTTCCGAGGTTGTAAATTAGAGTGGAATGTGCTGGGACAAGCCTCCAGAAGTTTATGTCTCCTTACTTATGTTTGTTTTTTAAATTTAATTTCTATTTCTTATCGGAGTAAATTTGATTTTAGTGTTTTGATTGCCTGGCTGTACAGAATCTGCTCAATGATTCATACATATGTCTGTTCATCCTCGGGTCCTGTTACCATGTATGTGATTACAAAATGTATATTTTAAAGGTATTGGTGATTATATAATTCATACAGTTTATCTGTTATATGTTTTTATACACTTAACATACATTAGTATATGTATGTTAACCCCATAGTCCTAGTTAACCCATCCTCCCACCTTTCATTTTGGCTAACCATTAGTTTATTTGATAAGTCTGTGAGTGTCTTTTTCTGTGGAAATATGTTCATTGGTAGCAATCTTAGGATAACATGTATAAATGTTATCATAGGATATTTGTCGTACCCTTTTGAGTTACTTAACGTTATATGATTATTTCTAGGCTCAACTGTAGTCCTGAAAACGGCATTGTTCATTTTTTTCCCGAGGCTACTATTCTATTTGGTACGTATACCACTTCTTCTTTGTCCATTCATCTGTTTATGAACCTTTTTTCTGCTTCCATGTCTTGGCTATTTCAATATTGCTGCAGTGCTCATTTGCCTGCCTGTGTCTTTCCGATTCAGGTGGTCTTAGGTTATAGGCCCAAAAGGTGACCTGCCGCATCATATGGTAGCTCAATTTTTATCTTTTCAAGCAGCTCCATTCAGTTTGTGTTAGTGCTGTTACCACTTTACATCCCACCAGCAGCTAGAAGGTACACAGTTCTCTAAAACCCCTTCAGCATTTATAGTTTGTAGACATTTTGCTGATGGAAACGATTGGTGTGAGCTGAAACCTTTTTCCATTTGAATTTGCATGTGTCTAATAATTCATTCTACTGAGGTTTAGGCATGTCCTTTTTTTTCTTTTCCTTTTTTTTTAAAGAGTGAGTACAACTTCCCTCCTCTTATTGATTTCTTGAAAAATTTCTCATGTGTTGAATATTCTTGCCTATTCCTTACCCCAGGGCATTTTTCAGGGCAGGTGTCATTTAGAGCCCTGCAGTCCATGTGATTATTAAGCAACCATTAGCACTGGGTTTAAAGCTGCTGTTGTGGGAAAGAGCCACAAGGCGGCAGCATTATTACGTTCTCATCTCTTGTTACTAGGGCAACAGAATCTTCCTGGAGGTAGTGTTCCGAGGTTGTAAATTAGAGTGGAATGTGCTGGGACAAGCCCCCAGAAGTTTATGTCTCCTTACTTAGGTTTGTTTTTTAAATTTAATTTCTATTTCTTATCGGAGTAAATTTGATTAGAGTGTTTTGATTGTCTGGCTGTACAGAAACTGCTCAATGATTCCTACATATGTCTGTTCATCTTCGGATTCTGTTACCATGTATGTGATTACAGAATGTATATTTTAAAGGTATTGGTGATTATATAATTCATACAGTTTATCTGTTATATGTTTTTATACACTTAACATACATTAGTATATGTATGTTAACCCCATAGTCCTAATTTACCCGTCCTCCCACCTTTCATTTTGGCTAACAATTAGTTTATTTCATAAGTCTGTGAGTGTCTTTTTCTGTGGAAATATGTTCATTGGTAGCAATCTTAGGATAACATGTATAAATGATATCATAGGATAATTGTCATACCATTTTGACTTACTTGACCTTATATGATTATTTCTAGGCTCTACTGTAGTCCTGAAAACGGCATTGTTCATTTTTTCCCCGAGGCTACTATTCCATTCTGTCCATATACCACTTCTTCTCTGTCCATTCATCTGTTTATGGACATTTTTTTTGCTTCCATGTCTTTGCTATTTCCATATTGCTGCAGTGCACATTTGACTGCCTGTGTCTTTCCGATTCTGGTAGTCTTAGGTTATAAGCCCAAGAGGTGCCCTGCCGCATCATATGGTAGCTCAATTTTTACCTTTTCAAGCAGCTCCATTCAGTTTGCGTTAGTGCTGTTACCACTTTACATCCCACCAGCAGCTAGAAGGTACACAGTTCTCTAAAACGCCTTCAGCATTTATAGTTTATAGACATTTTGCTGATGGAAATGACTGGTGTGAGCTGAAACCTTTTTGAATTTGAATTTGCATGTGTCTAATAATTCCTTATACTGAGCTTTAGGCATGTCCTTTTTTTTCTTTTCCTTTTTTTTAAAGAGTGAGTACAACTTCCCTCCTCTTATTGACTTCTTGAAAAATTTCTCATGTGTTGAATTTTCTTGCCTATTCCCTACCCCAGGGCATTTTTCAGGGCAGGTGTCATTTAGAGCCCTGCAGTCCTTGTGACTATTAAGCAACCATTAGCACTGGGTTTAATGTTGCTGTTGTGGGAAACAGCCACAAGGCGGCAGCATTATTACGTTCTCATCTCTTGTTACTAGGGCAACAGAATCTTCCTGGAAGTAGTGTTCCGTGGTTGTAAATTAGAGTGGAATGTGCTGGGACGAGCCCCCAGAAGTTTATGTCTCCTTACTTATGTTTGTTTATTAAATTTAATTCTATTTCTTTTTGGAGTAAATTTGATTAGAGTTTTTTGATTGTCTGGCTGTACAGAATCTGCTCAATGATTCCTACATATGTCTGTTCATCTTCGGATTCTGTTACCATGTATGTGAATACAGAATGTATATTTTAAAGGTATTGGTGTTTATATAATTCATATAGTTTATCTGTTATATGTTTATATGCATGTAACATACATTAGTATATTTATGTTAATCCCATAGTCCTAATTTACCCATCCTCCCCCCTTTCATTTTGGCTAACCATTAGTTTATTTCATAAGTCTGTGAGTGTCTTTTTCTGTGGAAATATGTTCATTGGTAGCAATCTTAGGATAACATGTATAAATGATATCATAGGATATTTGTCATACCCTTTTGACTTACTTAACCTTATATTATTATTTCTAGGCTCTACTGTAGTCCTGAAAACGGCATTGTTCATTTTTTTCCCGAGGCTACTATTCCATTCTGTCCATATACCACTTCTTCTCTGTCCATTCATCTGTTTATGGACCTTTTTTTGCTTCCATGTCTTGGCTATTTCAGTATTGCTGCAGTGCACATTTGACTGCCTGTGTCTTTCCGATTCTGGTGGTCTTAGGTTATAAGCCCGAGAGGTGCCCTGCCGCATCATATGGTAGCTCAATTTCTACCTTTTCAAGCGGCTCCATTCAGTTTGCGTTAGTGCTGTTACCACTTTACATCCCAGCAGCAGATAGAAGGTACACATTTCTCTAAAACACCTTCAGCATTTATAGTTTGTAGACTTTTGCTGATGGCCATTTGACTGTTGTGAGCTGAAACCTTTATGGAGGTTGGATACGCATGTGGCGAATAATTCCTTATACTGATCTTTAGGCATATCCTTTTTCTTCTTTTCCTTTTTTTGTTAAAGTGTGAGTACAACTTCCCTCTTCATATTCACTTTTTGAAAAATTTCTCATGTGTTGAATTTTCTTGCCTATTCCCTACCCAAGGGCACTTTTTGAGGGCAGGTGTCATTTAGACCCCTGCAGTCGTTGTGACTATTAAGCAACCATTAGCACTGGGTTTAAAGCTGCTGTTGTGGGAAACAGCCACAAGGCGGCAGCATTATTACGTTCTCAACTCTTGTTACTAGGGCAACAGAATCTTCCTGGAGGTAGTGTTCTGAGGTTGTAAATTAGAGTGGAATGTGCTGGGACAAGCCCCCAGAAGTTTATGTCTCCTTACTTATGTTTGTTTTTTAAATTTCATTTCTATTTCTTATCAGCGTAAATTTGATTAGAGTGTTTTGATTGCCTGGCTGTACAGGATCTGCTCAATGATTCATACATATGTCTGTTCATCTTCGGGTCCTGTTACCATGTATGTGATTACAAAATGTATATTTTAAAGGTATTGGTGATTATATAATTCATACAGTTTATCTGTTATATGTTGTTATACACTTAACATACATTAGTATATGTATGTTAACCCCATAGTCCTAATTTACCCATCCTCCCACCTTTCATTTTGCTAACCATTAGTTTATTTCATAAGTCTGTGAGTGTCTTTTTCTGTGGAAATATGTTCATTGGTAGCAATCTTAGGATAACATGTATAAATATTATCATAGGATATTTGTCGTACCCTTTTCAGTTAGTTAACCTTATATGATTATTTCTAGGCTCAACTGTAGTCCTGAAAACGGCGTTGTTCATTTTTTTCCCCAGGCTACTATTCTATTTGGTACGTATACTACTTCTTCTTTGTCCATTCATCTGTTTATGAACCTTTTTTCTGCTTCCATGTCTTGGCTATTTCAATATTGCTGCAGTGCTCATTTGCCTGCCTGTGTCTTTCCGATTCAGGTGGTCTTAGGTTATAGGCCCAAAGGGTGACCTGCTGCATCATATGGTAGCTCAATTTTTACCTTGTCAAGAAGCTCCATTCAGTTTGCGTTAGTGCTGTTACCACTTTACATCCCACCAGCAGCTAGAAGGTACACAGTTGTCTAAAACCCCTTCAGCATTTATAGTTTATAGACATTTTGCTGATGGAAATGACTGGTGTGAGCTGAAACCTTTTTGAATTTGAATTTGCATGTGTCTAATAATTCCTTATACTGAGCTTTAGGCATGTCCTTTTTTTTCTTTTCCTTTTTTTTAAAGAGTGAGTACAACTTCCCTCCTCTTATTGACTTCTTGAAAAATTTCTCATGTGTTGAATTTTCTTGCCTATTCCCTACCCCAGGGCATTTTTCAGGGCAGGTGTCATTTAGAGCCCTGCAGTCCTTGTGACTATTAAGCAACTATTAGTACTGGGTTTAAAGCTGCTGTTGTGGGAAACAGCCACAAGGCCGCAGCATTATTACGTTCTCAACTCTTGTTACTACGGCAACAGAGTCTTCCTGGAGGTAGTGTTCCGAGGTTGTAAATTAGAGTGGAATGTGCTGGGACAAGCCCCCAGAAGTTTATGTCTCCTTACTTATGTTTGTTTTTTAAATTTAATTTCTATTTCTTATCAGAGTAAATTTGATTAGAGTGTTTTGATTGCCTGGCTGTACAGAATCTGCTCAATGATTCATACATATGTCTGTTCATCTTCGGGTCCTCTTACCATGTATGTGATTACAAAATGTATATTTTAAAGGTATTGGTGATTATATAATTCATACAGTTTATCTGTTATATGTTTTTATACACTTAACATACATTAGTATATGTATGTTAACCCCATAGTCCTAATTTACCCATCCTCCCACCTTTCATTTTGGCTAACCATTCGTTTATTTGATAAGTCTGTGAGTGTCTTTTTCTGTGGAAATATGTTCATTGGTAGCAATCTTAGGATAACATGTATAAATGTTTTCATAGGATATTTGTCGTACCCTTTTGAGTTACTTAACCTTATATGATTATTTCTAGGCTCAACTGTAGTCCTGAAAACGGCATTGTTCATTTTTTTCCCGAGGCTACTATTCTATTTGGTACGTATACCACTTCTTCTTTGTCCATTCATCTGTTTATGAACCTTTTTTCTGCTTCCATGTCTTGGCTATTTCAATATTGCTGCAGTGCTCATTTGCCTGCCTGTGTCTTTCCGATTCAGGTGGTCTTAGGTTATAGGCCCAAAAGGTGACCTGCCGCATCATATGGTAGCTCAATTTTTATCTTTTCAAGCAGCTCCATTCAGTTTGCGTTAGTGCTGTTACCACTTTACATCCCACCAGCAGCTAGAAGGTACACAGTTCTCTAAAACCCCTTCAGCATTTATAGTTTGTAGACATTTTGCTGATGGAAACGACTGGTGTGAGCTGAAACCTTTTTGAATTTGAATTTGCATGTGTCTAATAATTCATTCTACTGAGCTTTAGGCATGTCCTTTTTTTTCTTTTCCTTTTTTTTTAAAGAGTGAGTACAACTTCCCTCCTCTTATTGACTTCTTGAAAAATTTCTCATGTGTTGAATATTCTTGCCTATTCCCTACCCCAGGGCATTTTTCAGGGCAGGTGTCATTTAGAGCCCTGCAGTCCATGTGACTATTAAGCAACCATTAGCACTGGGTTTAAAGCTGCTGTTGTGGGAAAGAGCCACAAGGCGGCAGCATTATTACGTTCTCATCTCTTGTTACTAGGGCAACAGAATCTTCCTGGAGGTAGTGTTCCGAGGTTGTAAATTAGAGTGGAATGTGCTGGGACAAGCCCCCAGAAGTTTATGTCTCCTTACTTAGGTTTGTTTTTTAAATTTAATTTCTATTTCTTATCGGAGTAAATTTGATTAGAGTGTTTTGATTGTCTGGCTGTACAGAAACTGCTCAATGATTCCTACATATGTCTGTTCATCTTCGGATTCTGTTACCATGTATGTGATTACAGAATGTATATTTTAAAGGTATTGGTGATTATATAATTCATACAGTTTATCTGTTATATGTTTTTATACACTTAACATACATTAGTATATGTATGTTAACCCCATAGTCCTAGTTTACCCATCCTCCCACCTTTCATTTTGTCTAACCATTAGTTTATTTCATAAGTCTGTGAGTGTCTTTTTCTGTGGAAATATGTTCATTGGTAGCTATCTTAGGATAACATGTATAAATGTTATCATAGGATATTTGTCGTACCCTTTTGAGTTACTTAACCTTATATGATTATTTCTAGGCTCAACTGTAGTCCTGAAAACGGCATTGTTCATTTTTTTCCCGAGGCTACTATTCTATTTGGTACGTATACCACTTCTTCTTTGTCCATTCATCTGTTTATGGACATTTTTTTTGCTTCCATGTCTTTGCTATTTCCATATTGCTGCAGTGCACATTTGACTGCCTGTGTCTTTCCGATTCTGGTAGTCTTAGGTTATAAGCCGAAGAGATGCCCTGCCCCATCATATGGTAGCTCAATTTTTACCTTTTCAAGCAGCTCCATTCAGTTTGCATTAGTGCTGTTACCACTTTTCATCCCAGCAGCAGATAGAAGGTATACATTTCTCTAAAACCACTTCAGCATTTATAGTTTGTAGACTTTTTGCTGATGGCCATTTGACTGGTGTGAGCTGAAACCTTTTTGGAGGTTGGATACGCATGTGGCGAATAATTCCTTGTACTGATCTTTAGGCATATCCTTTTTCTTCTTTTCCTTTTTTTGTTAAAGTGTGAGTACAACTGCCCTCTTCATATTCACTTTTTAAAAAATTTCTCATGTGTTGAATTTTCTTGCGTATTCCCTACCCCAGGGCATTTTTTGAGGGCAGGTGTCATTTAGACCCCTGCAGTCGTTTTGACTATTAAGCAACCATTAGCACTGGGTTTAAAGCTGCTGTTGTGGGAAACAGCCACAAGGCGGCAGCATTATTACGTTCTCAACTCTTGTTACTATGGCAACAGAGTCTTCCTGGAGGTAGTGTTCCGAGGTTGTAAATTAGAGTGGAATGTGCTGTGACAAGCCCCCAGAAGTTTATGTCTCCTTACTTATGTTTGTTTTTTAAATTTAATTTCTATTTCTTATCGGAGTAAATTTGATTAGAGTGTTTTGATTGTCTGGCTGTACAGAAACTGCTCAATGATTCCTACATATGTCTGTTCATCTTCGGATTCTGTTACCATGTATGTGATTACAGAATGTATATTTTAAAGGTATTGGTGATTATATAATTCATACAGTTTATCTGTTATATGTTTTTATACACTTAACATACATTAGTATATGTATGTTAACCCCATAGTCCTAGTTTACCCATCCTCCCACATTTCATTTTGTCTAACCATTAGTTTATTTCATAAGTCTGTGAGTGTCTTTTTCTGTGGAAATATGTTCATTGGTAGCTATCTTAGGATAACATGTATAAATGTTATCATAGGATATTTGTCGTACCCTTTTGAGTTACTTAACCTTATATGATTATTTCTAGGCTCAACTGTAGTCCTGAAAACGGCATTGTTCATTTTTTTCCCGAGGCTACTATTCTATTTGGTACGTATACCACTTCTTCTTTGTCCATTCATCTGTTTATGGACATTTTTTTTGCTTCCATGTCTTTGCTATTTCAGTATTGCTGCAGTGCACATTTGACTGCCTGTGTCTTTCCGATTCTGGTAGTCTTAGGTTATAAGCCCATGAGGTGCCCTGCTGCATCATATGGTAGCTCAATTTTTACCTTTTCAAGCAGCTCCATTCAGTTTGCGTTAGTGCTGTTACCACTTTACATCCCACCAGCAGCTAGAAGGTACACAGTTCTCTAAAACCCCTTCAGCATTTATAGTTTATAGACATTTTGCTGATGGAAATGACTGGTGTGAGCTGAAACCTTGTTGAATTTGCATTTGCATGTGTCTAATAATTCCTTATACTGAGCTTTAGGCATGTCCTTTTTTTTCTTTTCCTTTTTTTTTAAAGAGTGAGTACAACTTCCCTCCTCTTATTGACTTCTTGAAAAATTTCTCATGTGTTGAATTTTCTTGCCTATTCCCTACCCCAGGGCATTTTTCAGGGCAGGTGTCATTTAGAGCCCTGCAGTCCTTGTGACTATTAAGCAACCATTAGCACTGGGTTTAATGCTGCTGTTGTGGGAAACAGCCACAAGGCGGCAGCATTATTACGTTCTCATCTCTTGTTACTAGGGCAAGAGAATCTTCCTGGAGGTAGTGTTCCGTGGTTGTAAATTAGAGTGGAATGTGCTGGGACGAGCCCCCAGAAGTTTATGTCTCCTTACTTATGTTTGTTTTTTAAATTTAATACTATTTCTTTTTGGAGTAAATTTGATTAGAGTTTTTTGATTGTCTGGCTGTACAGAATCTGCTCAATGATTCCTACATATGTCTGTTCATCTTCGGATTCTGTTACCATGTATGTGAATACAGAATGTATATTTTAAAGGTATTGGTGATTATATAATTCATATAGTTTATCTGTTATATGTTTATATGCATGTAACATACATTAGTATATTTATGTTAATCCCATAGTCCTAATTTTCCCATCCTCCCCCCTTTCATTTTGGCTAACCATTAGTTTATTTCATAAGTCTGTGAGTGTCTTTTTCTGTGGAAATATGTTCATTGGTAGCAATCTTAGGATAACATGTACAAATGATATCATAGGATATTTGTCATACCCTTTTGACTTACTTAACCTTATATTATTATTTCTAGGCTCTACTGTAGTCCTGAAAACGGCATTGTTCATTTTTTTCCCGAGGCTACTATTCCATTCTGTCCATATACCACTTCTTCTTTGTCCATTCATCTGTTTATGAACCTTTTTTCTGCTTCCATGTCTTGGCTATTTCAATATTGCTGCAGTGCTCATTTGCCTGCCTGTGTCTTTCCGATTCAGGTGGTCTTAGGTTATAGGCCCAAAAGGTGACCTGCCGCATCATATGGTAGCTCAATTTTTATCTTTTCAAGCAGCTCCATTCAGTTTGTGTTAGTGCTGTTACCACTTTACATCCCACCAGGAGCTAGAAGGTACACAGTTCTCTAAAACCCCTTCAGCATTTATAGTTTGTAGACATTTTGCTGATGGAAACGACTGGTGTGAGCTGAAACCTTTTTGAATTTGAATTTGCATGTGTCTAATAATTTATTCTACTGAGGTTTAGGCATGTCCTTTTTTTTCTTTTCCTTTTTTTTTAAAGAGTGAGTACAACTTCCCTCCTCTTATTGACTTCTTGAAAAATTTCTCATGTGTTGAATATTCTTGCCTATTCCCTACCACAGGGCATTTTTCAGGGCAGGTGTCATTTAGAGCCCTGCAGTCCATGTGACTATTAAGCAACCATTAGCACTGGGTTTAAAGCTGCTGTTGTGGGAAAGAGCCACAAGGCGGCAGCATTATTACGTTCTCATCTCTTGTTACTAGGGCAACAGAATCTTCCTGGAGGTAGTGTTCCGAGGTTGTAAATTAGAGTGGAATGTGCTGGGACAAGCCCCCAGAAGTTTATGTCTCCTTACTTAGGTTTGTTTTTTATATTAAATTTCTATTTCTTATCGGAGTAAATTTGATTAGAGTGTTTTGATTGTCTGGCTGTACAGAATCTGCTAAAAGACTCCTACATATGTCTGTTCATCTTCGGATTCTGTTACCATGTATGTGATTACAGAATGTATATTTTAAAGGTATTGGTGATTATATAATTCATACAGTTTATCTGTTATATGTTTTTATACACTTAACATACATTAGTATATGTATGTTAACCCCATAGTCCTAATTTACCCATCCTCCCACCTTTCATTTTGGCTAACAATTAGTTTATTTCATAAGTCTGTGAGTGTCTTTTTCTGTGGAAATATGTTCATTGGTAGCAATCTTAGGATAACATGTATAAATGATATCATAGGATATTTGTCATACCCTTTTGACTTACTTAACCTTATATGATTATTTCTAGGCTCCACTGTAGTCGTAAAAACGCCATTGTTCATTTTTTTCGCGAAGTTACTATTCCATATGGTACATTTACCACTTCGTCTTTGTCCATTCATCTGTTTATGGACATTTTTTTTCCTTCCATGTCTTGGCTATTTCAATATTGCTGCAGTGCTCATTTGCCTGCCTGTGTCTTTCTGATTCAGGTGGTCTTAGGTTATAGGCCCAAAAGGTGACCTGCCGCATCATATGGTAGCTCAATTTTTACCTTTTCAAGCAGCTCCATTCAGTTTGTGTTAGTGCTGTTACCACTTTACATCCCACCAGCAGCTAGAAGGTACACAGTTCTCTAAAATCCCTTCAGCACTTATAGTTTGTAGACATTTTGCTGATGGAAACGACTGGTGTGAGCTGAAACCTTTTTCAATTTGAATTTGCATGTGTCTAATAATTCATTCTACTGAGCTTTAGGCATGTCCTTTTTTTTCTTTTCCTTTTTTTTTAAAGAGTGAGTACAACTTCCCTCCTCTTATTGACTTCTTGAAAAATTTCTCATGTGTTGAATATTCTTGCCTATTCCCTACCCCAGGGCATTTTTCAGGGCAGGTGTCATTTAGAGCCCTGCAGTCCATGTGACTATTAAGCAACCATTAGCACTGGGTTTAAAGCTGCTGTTGTCGGAAAGAGCCACAAGGCGGCAGCATTATTACGTTCTCATCTCTTGTTACTAGGGCAACAGAATCTTCCTGGAGGTAGTGTTCCGAGGTTGTAAATTAGAGTGGAATGTGCTGGGACAAGCCCCCAGAAGTTTATGTCTCCTTACTTAGGTTTGTTTTTTAAATTTAATTTCTATTTCTTATCTGAGTAAATTTGATTAGAGTGTTTTGATTGTCTGGCTGTACAGAAACTGCTCAATGATTCCTACATATGTCTGTTCATCTTCGGATTCTGTTACCATGTATGTGATTACAGAATGTATATTTTAAAGGTATTGGTGATTATATAATTCATACAGTTTATCTGTTATATGTTTTTATACACTTAACATACATTAGTATATGTATGTTAACCCCATAGTCCTAATTTACCCATCCTCCCACCTTTCATTTTGGCTAACCATTAGTTTATTTCATAAGTCTGTGAGTGTCTTTTTCTGTGGAAATATGTTCATTGGTAGCAATCGTAGGATAACATGTATAAATGTTATCATAGGATATTTGTCGTACCCTTTTGAGTTACTTAACCTTATATGATTATTTCTAGGCTCAACTGTAGTCCTGAAAACGGCTTTGTTCATTTTTTTCCCGAGGCTACTATGCTATTTGGTACGTATACCACTTCTTCTTTGTCCATTCATCTGTTTATGAACCCTTTTTCTGCTTCCATGTCTTGGCTATTTCAATATTGCTGCAGTGCACATTTGCCTGCCTGTGTCTTTCCGATTTAGGTGGTCTTAGGTTATAGGCCCAAAAGGTGACCTGCCGCATCATATGGTAGCTCAATTTTTACCTTTTCAAGAAACTCCATTCAGTTTGCGTTAGTGCTGTTACCACTTTACATCCCACCAGCAGCTAGAAGGTACACAGTTCTCTAAAACCCCTTCAGCATTTATAGTTTGTAGACATTTTGCTGATGGAAATGACTGGTGTGAGCTGAAACCTTTTTGAAATTGAATTTGCATGTGTCTAATAATTCCTTTTACTGAGCTTTAGGCATGTCCTTTTTTTTCTTTTCCTTTTTTTTTAAAGAGTGAGTACAACTTCCCTCCTCTTATTGACTTCTTGAAAAATTGCTCATGTGTTGAATTTTCTTGCCTATTCCCTACCCCAGGGCATTTTTAAGGGCAGGTGTCATTTAGAGCCCTGCAGTCCTTGTGACTATTAAGCAACTATTAGCACTGGGTTTAAAGCTGCTGTTGTGGGAAACAGCCACAAGGCGGCAGCATTATTACGTTCTCAACTCTTGTTACTACGGCAACAGAGTCTTCCTGGAGGTAGTGATCCGAGGTTGTAAATTAGAGTGGAATGTGCTGGGACAAGCCCCCAGAAGTTTATGTCTCCTTACTTATGTTTGTTTTTTAAATTTAATTTCTATTTCTTATCAGAGTAAATTTGATTAGAGTGTTTTGATTGCCTGGCTGTACAGGATCTGCTCAATGATTCATACATATGTCTGTTCATCTTCGGGTCCTCTTACCATGTATGTGATTACAGAATGTATATTTTAAAGGTATTGGTGAGTATATAATTCATATAGTTTATCTGTTATATGTTTATATACATTTAACATAACATTAGTATATGTATGTTAACCCCATAGTCCTAATTTATCCATCCTCCCACCTTTCATTTTGGCTAACAATTAGTTTATTTGATAAGTCTGTGAGTGTCTTTTTCTGTGGAAATATGTTCATTGGTAGCAATCTTAGGATAACATGTATAAATGATATCATAGGATATTTGTCATACCCTTTTGACTTACTTAACCTTATATGATTATTTCTAGGCTCCACTGTAGTCGTAAAAACGGCATTGTTCATTTTTTTCGCGAAGCTACTATTCCATATGGTACATTTACCACTTCGTCTTTGTCCATTCATCTGTTTATGGACATTTTTTTTCCTTCCATGTCTTGGCTATTTCAATATTGTTTCAGTGCACATTTGCCTGCATCTGTCTTTCCGATTCTGGTGGTCTTAGGTTATAGGCCCAAAGGTGCCCTGCCGCATCATATGGTAGCTCAATTTTTAACTCTTCAAGCAGCTCGATTCAGTTTGCGTTAGTGCTGTTACCACTTTACATCCCACCAGCAGCTAGAAAGTACACAGTTCTGTAAAACCCCTTCAGCATTTATCGTTTGTAGACTTTTTGCTGATGGTCATGACCGGTGTGAGCTGCACCCTTTTTGACTTTGAATTTGCATGTGGCTAATAATTCCTTATACTGAGCTTTAGGCATGTCCTTTTTTTCTTTTCCTTTTTTTTTAAAGAGTGAGTACAACTTCCCTCCTCTGATTGACTTCTTGAAAAATTTCTCATGTGTTGAATTTTCTTGCCTATTCCCTACCCCGGGGCATTTTTGAGGGCGTGTGTCATTTACAGCCCTGCAGTCCTTGTGACTATATAAGCAACCATTAGCACTGGGTTTAAAGCTGCTGTTGTGGGAAACAGCCACAAGGCGGCAGCATTATTACGTTCTCAACTCTTGTTAGTAGTGCAACAGAGTCTTCCTGGAGGTCGTGTTCCGAGGTGGTAAATTAGAGTGGAATGTGCTGGGACAAGCCCCCAGAAGTTTATTTCTCCTTACTTACGTTTGTTTTTTAAGTTTAAATTCTATTTCTTATCGGAGTAAATTTGATTAGAGTGTTTTCATTGTCTGGCTGTACAGAATCTGCTCAATGATTCATGCATATGTCTGTTCATCTTCGGATCCTGTTACCATGTATGTGATTACAAAATGTGTATTTTAAAGGTCTTGGTGATTATATAATACATATACTTTATTTGTTATATGTTTATATACATTTAACATACATTAGTATATGTATGTTAACCCCATAGTCCTAATTTACCCATCTTCCCAGCTTTCATTTTGGCTAACCATTAGTTTATTTGATAAGTCTGTGAGTGTCTTTTTCTGTGGAAATGTGTTCATTGGTAGCAATCTTAGGATAACATGTATAAATGATATCATAGGATATTTCTCATACCCTTTTGACTTACTTAACGTTATATGATTATTTCTAGGCCCAACTGTAGTCCTGAAAACGGCATTGTTCATATTTTTCCCGAGGCTACTATTCCATTCTGTCCATATACCACTTCTTCTTTTTCCATTCATCTGTTGATGGACCTTTTTTTGCTTCCATGTCTTGGCTATTTTAGTATTGCTGCAGTGCACATTTGCCTGCCTCTGTCTTTCTCATTCTGGTGGTCTTAGTTTATAGGCTCAAAATGTACCCTTTCGCATCATATGGTAGCTCAATTTTTACCTTGTAAAGCAGCTCCATTCAGTTTTTGTTAGTGCTGTTACCACTTTATATCCCACCAGCATCTAGGAGTTACACAGTTCTCTAAAACCCCTTCAGCATTTAGAGTTTGTAGATTTTTGCTGATGGCCATTTGACTGGTGTGAGCTGAAACCTTTTTGGAGGTTGGATACGCATGTGGCTAATAATTCCTTATACTGAGCTTTAGGCATATCCTTTTTCTTCTTTTCCTTTTTTTGTTAAAGAGTGAATACAACTTCCCTCTTCATATTGACTTCTTGAAAAATTTCTCATGTGTTGAATTTTCTTGCCTATTCCCTACCCCAGGGCAATTTTTGAGGGCATGTGTCATTTAGACCCCTGCAGTCGTTGTGACTATTAAGCAACCATTAGCACTGGGTTTAAAACTGCTGTTGTGGGAAACAGCCACAAGGTGGCAGCATTATTACGTTCTCAACTCTTGTTACTACAGCAATAGAGTCTTCCTGGAGGTAGTGTTCCAAGGTTGTAAATTAGAGTGGAATGTGCTGGGACAAGCCCCCAGAAGTTTATGTCTCCTTACTTATGTTTGTTTATTAAATTTAATTTCTATTTCTTATCAGAGTAAATTTGATTAGAGTGTTTTGATTGTCTGGCTGTACAGAATCTGCTAAAAGACTCCTACATATGTCTGTTCATCTTCGGATCCTGTTACCATGTATGTGATTACAGAATGTATATTTTAAAGGTATTGGTGATTATATAATTAATATAGTTTATCTGTTATATGTTTATATACATTTAACATAACATTAGTATATGTATGTTTACCCCATAGTCCTAATTTACCCATCCTCCCACCTTTCATTTTGGCTAACCATTAGTTTATTTGATAAGTCTGTGAGTGTCTTTTTCTGTGGAAATATGTTCATTGGTAGCAATCTTAGGATAACATGTATAAATGATATCATAGGATATTTGTCATACCCTTTTTACTTACTTAAAGTTATATGAATATTTATAGGCTCAACTGTAGTCCTGAAAACGGCATTCTTCATTTTTTCCCAAGGCTAGCATTCCATTCTGTCCATATACAACTTCTTCTTTGCCCATTCATCTGTTTATGGACCTTTTTTTCCTTCCATGTCTTGGCTATTTCAGTATTGCTGCAGTGCACATTTGCCTGCCTCTGTCTTTCTGATTCTGGTGGTCTTAGTTTATAGGCCCAAAAGTTGCCCTGCCGCATCATATGGTAGCTCAATTTTTACCTTTTCAAGCAGCTCCATTCAGTTTGCGTTAGTGCTGTTACCACTTTAAATCCCAGCAGCAGCTAGAAGGTACACAGTTCTCTAAAACCCCTTCAGCATTTATAGTTTGTAGACTTTTTGCTGATGGTCCTGACTGGTGTGAGCTGAAACCTTTTTGAATTTGAATTTGCATGTGGCTAATAATTCCTTATACTGAGCTTTACGCATGTCCTTTTTTTTCTTTTCCTTTTTTTTTAAAGAGTGAGTACAACTTCCCTCCTCTGATTGATTTCTTGAAAAACTTCTCATGTGTTGAATTTTCTTGCCTATTCCCTACCCCAGGGCATTGTTGAGGGCCTGTGGCATTTACAGCGTGCAGTCCTTGTGACTATATAAGCAACCATTGGCACTGGGTTTAACGCTGCTCTTGTGGGAAACAGCCACAAGGCGGCAGCATTATTACGTTCTCAACTCTTGTGACTTTGGCAACAGAGTCTTCCGGGAGGTAGGGTTCCGAGGTTATAAATTAGAGTGGAATGTGCTGGGACAAGGCGCAGAAGTTTATGTCTCCTTACTTATGTTTGTTTTTTAAATATAATTTCTATTTCTTATCGGGGTAAATTTGATTGGAGTGTTTTGATTGTCTGGCTGTACAGAATCTGCTTAATGATTCCTACATATGTCTGTTCATCTTCGGATCCTGTTACCATGTATGTGATTACAAAATGTATATTTTAAAGGTCTTGGTGATTATATAATTCATATAGTTTATGTGTTATATGTTTATATACATTTAACATACATTAGTATATGTATGTTAACCCCATAGTCC
Organism: Balaenoptera borealis; assembly: GCF_965194805.1. Lineage (NCBI taxonomy): Eukaryota > Metazoa > Chordata > Mammalia > Artiodactyla > Balaenopteridae > Balaenoptera > Balaenoptera borealis. The sequence continues at coordinate 184 of NW_028122378.1, read as the reverse complement.
TAATTTACCCATCCTCCCACCTTTCATTTTGGCTAACCATTAGTTTATTTGATAAGTCTGTGAGTGTCTTTTTCTGTGGAAATATGTTCATTGGTAGCAATCTTAGGATAACATGTATAAATGATATCATAGGATATTTGTCATACCCTTTTTACTTACTTAAAGTTATATGAATATTTACAGG